>NC_136268.1:113731158-113732310 GCF_964187855.1 Myxine glutinosa | reverse complement strand
AAACTGGTAATCTTGGATTGTTTACTCTTGGAGGTGGCGTTTTCTTTGCGTGCATAAGATAATAGCTGACGGAGCTGTAAAACTTTAATGCTGTCGACTGGTTGCCCTTCAAACCACGAAAGTGCTGTTTCAAGTCCGGCAATTACATCAGATGTTGCTTGGAACGTCTTGTGGTTCATTGGTGTCATCAGTCACTTTCGATGTCACACTGCAGTGTTGTTTCACGAACGGAGGCGATATTTTCTTCATCGGTCATCAAACTGGTCACGGGAACGTTTATCGACGTCCACCCATAATCTTGCAAGATTATCCAAATCTTCGCCATTAACTTCAGCAATGTGCTGTAAATCTCTGGCAATTTCCGATAAAAGGACATCGTCACTCTCATCAAACTCAGGATCGGTGTTTTCTTTATTGGCTGCGTCATCAACAGGATAAATGGCGGCACCGAGTGATTTCTTCCAGCACTTGTTCACCGTTGGCGGCGCTATATCAGCCCAGGCTTCTCCAGTGACATAAATCATTTCCTTGATGTCAAGGGTTTTCAAAAAGTCCTGCAATGCTGTGACATCTCTGGAAACGATTTCACTGAGCAACTTCTTGCGGTAATGTTTCTTCAGTGCTGAAATAATTCCGGCATCCATTGGCTGGATTTTACTGGTTGTGTTCTTCGCAGAAAATATGCACGGATTTTGCCATCACGTGTACGAAGTTGGGTTTCTGCTGGGTGGGCGGGACAGTTGTCAATCAATAAGATTGCTTTCTGCTCCAAACCACGTCGACGAAGAAAAGGTCGAACAGATGGGACAAACTCTTCATGAAACCATTTCTTGAAAATGTCCGATGTCATCCAGGCGTTGTTGGTGTGACAATAACTTATTGGTAGGGTTTCTCGATTCACGTACTTGACAGCGTAGATTCTGGAACTTGCCGATGCATAACGGACGCAGTTTATGCTCACTGGAGGCGTTCATACCAACTAAAATTGTCACGATCTTTGTATTTCTTGTAGCCAGTTGTACGTTGTTCTTCTTTCCTGGAAGCGAGTGTTCTGTCTGGTAGGCACTTGAAAAAAAGTCATGTTTCATCTGCGTTGTAAATCTGATCGGGACTGTAACCTTCAGATTCGATAATGTTTCTCAGTTCTGGAAT
>NC_136268.1:113598658-113726158 GCF_964187855.1 Myxine glutinosa | reverse complement strand
CCTGCGGCCTCACCTGGCCGACATCCTCACAGTGGTGGAGTGCCCAACCAACTACACACACTAACAGGCTACACGCCCAGCCATTTCCACAACACTAATGCACCCATTCACAACACCATTCTGCAACCGCACCACAAATGCCAATATCCAACCACAATTTACCTGCACCCTCTACCTAACACTTACACTACCCGCCCCGGGTACTCGTGAAAGGGGTCCACTCTTCCCCCATCCACACCTTCGCACCATGCACACCACTCCGTACCACTTACTCCAACTCTCTCCACACACCTGTACCTGCACACCTGTGCTCTCACACCTGGTGCCACCTGCACCCTTCTCTCCCCAAGCGCATTCGCGCTGATCCACAACACTCACTACTCATACACTGCTCCACACACCTGTCCAGTTGCACACCTGTGCAATCACACCTGTTCAATTCTCACACACACAGCATCATCTCAGCTAACTACTCCCTTCTGAAACTTGCGCTTCCCAGTCGTCCCTTTAAACTATTGCGCTCCCACGTCATTATCATCCATACTAATCTACCTGCGTCCCCACTACAGGTATCAGTCACTAACTAAACTTAACGTCACCTAATGTCAATCTTCGCTAGATCCCTACACACCATATCCTAACCCACCCGGGCTAGTTTTCACTGCCATACACCCCATAATCTATTGCTCCTTTGCCCCCCCTATATGGGAAGGATGGTGGATTTGCCATCCCCCCACATCGGGGGTCTCTCACTACCAATTTTGCACATCAAATTTCAACAAATTAAAAATTTGCCAATCACTGCCCATCATCTGCCAATCACTACTGCCAATCCCTTGCCAATCATCAAATTTTGTTTTTCTCTAATTTTGGGTCCAATACACTAACCTCATCACCCAGTCGACTCACTAATACCTCTCGGTGCGCCAATCCCTGTCCAAAGCCCGGCTTCGTAAAGCCAAGCAATGGATGCTGGTTGTTTTGTGCCAGCGGCTGGATGCGTCCGGCACTCGGTGCAGGGACGGGGGCTTACCCGTGCCGAGATCCCACACACCACCTCGGCGTGGAGCCATCCAATGCCCCGATCTAGACCTGCCGGCACGTCTCACCAAAAAGTGGTCGCCATGACGACCCTTTCTATCGGGCTGCCAGCTCCGCCTAGTGGAGCCTGGACGCGGCCGTTCAAAGCGAGGCCCGGCACGCACCGAGGGCCTGCTTCGGCTAAAAGTCGCTCTAACCTCTAACCCGTGTAACGTCGATGCTTCACCTGGACGCTTACACCCCGTGGCCCGTTCCTTGCTCACACATCCAGCCGTTTCCATGCTCCTCGTACCGTTCCTTACACACCTCGGTACACCCATTCCACTCACAGCCTTGGTCACACACCTGACCACCGAACACTTTGGCACACATTCGTTGGTCGCACACCTCACCAAAACACCTCTTCGCGCCCCCTCCTCAGTCACCTCCTCTGTGACAATCACAGGTGTGCTCTCATTCGCACACCCAACCACGTGCCTCACCACCAACTCCAGCGTGCATTCCCACTCACGCTCTACCATTCCAGGTGTGCATCCTTCCATCCCAGGTGTACATCCTCGCTCACCTGTCACAACTAACTCACGCTCCATGTCACTCTCACTACTTTCACCTCCATTCCTGACAGCGCACTCACCCTTACTCTTGACAGCACACTCTTTCCTCATGCACCTGTCCGTTACACACCTTTCTCGCGCACACTCTCCTGTTACACCCTCTGTAACACTCACCACAGGTGGACACTCTTCCTTGCTTCTGACAGCGCACTCTTTCCTCATGCACCTGTCCGTCACACACCTTTCTCGCGCACACTCCTGCGCACACTCTCCCGTCACACCCTCTGTAACACTCACCACACCGCGCTTCCATGTGCTCCCTCGCACACGCGCTACGACCGACTCACTCTCGCCAGCACACTCACTCCTTGGCACGCACTTTTTCCTCACACACCCCAGAGTCGGACTTTCTTGCACACCTCCATTTTCGCACACCAGACCTGTCGCACACTTCACCAACGGCCTCTCACGAACACCCGGGTCCATCTCGACCCCCAAGCTTCTTAAATCCCCTGGCGCATCATACGCACGACCATATTGGTCACCACTTACACCGGGTCCTCTTCCTCTTCGCTTCTCCTCCATCACCTGCGAATCCCTCATCCGGTTAATGAGCACATCATCACGATCCAAACACAGACTTTGGACCAATTCTTTTATCTCCTCTTTTATCTCTTTCTTATCCCCTCTCCGTCGCTTCTTAATTTCGCTCATCCCTTCCTCCACTTCTTCTAATTTGTGCTTCACCTCTTTTATTCCCCGGTACGTCTCCTCAAGCTCATCCTCTAAGGCTACCTTGACCGTTTCCATGTGCGTCCTCACCTGCCGGTCCTTCGTCTCCATTACCTCTATCACCTCGTCCAACCTCATTGTCAGTCCCTCACGTACCATCTGACATTCCTTCTTCGTCGCTATCAAGTCGTCTTTTAGTTCTTTCTGTGTCGCTTTTAACCCTCCTATTACCGCAGTGTTCCTTTGAACCTGCTCCACTAACTCCGTCTGTCCCACCGTCAGCTGCTCCACCTCCTGCGTCAGGTCCTCTATGCCCCCTTGTAACTTTACAGTCCCCTTTCTCACCTCCTTCTCCATGTGCTCCTTACAGTGCCTCACCTCCTCGCGCACTCCTCCGACCTCCTCACTCACTCCTCTTCTGATCTCCTCTCCCATCACTTGCATCTCCTGCCCAGATGCCACCCTCATCTGCTCCATTTCCTCCCTGTGAGCATCCAGTTTGGTTTCTACCCCCATTCTGACCCCCTCTATCTGCTGCTCCATTTGTTTAACTTCCCTTTCCGCTTGGTCCCTCATGTCCCTCAATTTGCCTTCCATACTGTTTTCTAACCCCTCTAACCCTTTTTGCATCCCTTCCATTTGATTCTCTTGAGCGGCCATTCTGTTTTCTACCCCCGTTAACCCATGTTTCACCTCTTTTATCCCGTTGTCTAACCCCTCAAAATTATTGTCTAACTTCCCAATTTTCTTGTCTAACTCCTCAAAATTATTGTCTAACTTCTCACCGGTACCCCTCGCTTCGTCCCTCATTACCCCCAATTGCTCACTCCGAGCCCTCGCTTCGTCCCTCATTACCCCCATTTGGTTTTCCAATCGCTCACCCTGAGCATCCATCCGGTTTCCCAACCGCTCATTATCAGCCCTCGTTTCCTCCCTCATTTTCTCGCTATTCTGGGCCATAAGGGCCTTCATTTGTATGAAAAAAAGGCCCCAATCCATCGGGGGCGCTGCCACGGTCGCTGGCGCGGTGATCAGCGAGGCGCCATTTTGCGCGCCCGCTTCTTCGTGCGTGACGGCGCTATTTTGCGCGTCTGCTACCCTCGCTGCTTCGCTCTCCTCACGTCCCTCAATTTGGTCCTGGACCGACCCTGCCTCACTCTCCCCTACCGGACCCCAGCTGTCTTGATCCGCCATAGCGCGACTTTCAAAATTCGGGTTTTTATTATTTTATTTTTTTTTGTAAAACACAATCAAATTTCGCTGTTATAATTTCGAGCGCGTAAACGCGCTCCGGGTCCAATCCCACTCCTGACACCAATTGTTACAGATACGACTTTGATGGTATGGTGGGCCGAGCGGGATGGCCGCCGTATCCGTACAAGTTACCCGATTGTGCCCGAATGTTGACTAATCGCGCTACGCTGGCTCAATAGGAAAGAGAAGACACCCGGCTGGGTTATAATGACACAATACGACACCAGGGGTTCAGTTCTCAAGACCTCCGGAGGAGGTTATATTAAGGCGGAAAAGGTTAGATTACAGGGACAAGAGGGAAACATAGGAAGGTGGGCACTTAGACACAACCTTATATTAACCCTAGACAGACCACAGATAAACGCGGGACAAGGCTCACTCACACGGGGTTTGATGGCAAGGAAAGCGGCAGTCGATGGCTCAGGTGCACCTGGCTCCGGGACAGAATCACGTACGGTGGTGTCCAGCAGATGCGGGGAGGTCGCTCAGCGCTCGTGGGTCGCGACTTTGGTGGAGATGCCGGGGAGGTCGCTCAGCGCTCGGGAGGGTGGCGTCTTGTCCTTCCAAGCTCGGGGCGCATCTTACGTCACGTCCGGCGCGGGGCCGCGTATATCCGGCGGGGAGTCACGCCCTCGCTCGTTAGCTCCGCCCCATATGGCATCGGCCCATGGCTTCTCATTGGGTGCGGGGGTTACCGGCTCCGCCCTTGACGAGGGGCCGACAGGGAGCCCCCTTCTGGGTAACCCCGTCGAGCACATGTTCAATGGCGGCCAACCGAGCCGGAGTGAGGACGCAAAGCCGCTGTTGTTGTGGTTGTTGTTGGAGCTTGAGATGATGGGAAGAGATGCGGGGAGGTATGGGAAGGTCCTAAACTCCTAACAGGTGCCATATAATCACATTCTGGTGCAACGAAGAGTCATAATTAATGGAAACAAGTCCTTAACTGACATAGATTAAGAATAACTAGCAAGATGTCCTATAATTGTCTACGTGTGGTGCGGGGGACCTGGGCACGACATTTAATGGGGGGATGAAGGGGAAGATCGGCTCTAATGGGTGTTGTTTACAGACAATGGGACTAGGGAATGGGGTAAGGGAGAGTTGGGGAGTATCGGAGAAAATAGGGGAATATTTACAAGCGGATATGGAGGCCAAATTCCATATTCGCAACAATATATATATATATATATATATATATATATATATATATGTATATATGTATATATATATGTATGTCGATGGTGCTGGTCGATGGTGCTGCACAGCTCCACCTCCAAAATGGTCCTGGGGTGGGGGGAGAGATAAAGCACGACCAGCAAAGCGGAAAGGGCGCAACGGCACACAGAAACAAGGTAATGCAATGCGAGGGGCATGGAAGAGCGAGCAGAGCAGACTCGTCCCTAGCCGTGCGTACCCCCCACCGTCGGCTTACACTACCCTCGCCCTCCTTGTATTTACAATTCGTCTCTACGTCTTGTCTCCCATATCCCCCTCTACTCCAAATTCGTCTCCCAATCCCTCCCAAGAAGGAAAGAATGGAACCAACCACAATGTCTCTCTATGTCGTGATGCGTCTTTACCACTCAAACAGTTTACAAAGCCTTTGTGTGGAGCTTCGTCCTCCTTGGTGAATGGCTGTGGATGGTGCGAAGGGATTTCTCATCCTAACTACTCAACTGACATTTACCTTTAACTACCCGGGGTCTTACCCTGCCAATCGGCCTCTTTAAACTATGTGGTTCTAAGAACCCGAATTCCCATTGCCCATCTGGTGCCCTCCAAAATTTGGGTCTCACTCCCACAAATTTTCACTCTGTGCCCTTGCACAATTTCGGGGCTGGGTCGTGTGGCTCCACTAGCAGGTCTACCTACCTGCGCACCTCCGCCACTGAAGTCGCCACCCGAGCTTACCTGCTCCTGCGACTACCTAAACTGGGGAAGGCACCTCCTGGCACTTTACCCCCTGATGCCCACCTTGGCATTGGGCAACCCGGGTCCTTCCCTTGGATCCTCGGGCCCCACTCACAACTAACCTAACCGGCTCCCAGAGCCTACCTGCGGCCTCACCTGGCCGACAAACTACAAGTGGCGGAGTGCCCCAATAACCATATGCACCAATTAAACCACACGCCCAGCCATTCCACATCCTCACGCACCCAACAAAACACTTCATTCTACTACCTGCACCACAGGTGTCAATATCCATACAAATTTTGCCTATGCCCTCCACCTGGCTATACACTACCCACCCTGGGTGTCCGTGAATGGGTTCCATCTCCCCCCATTCACTCCTTCGCACCATGCATTCCACACCTTTTATTCCACACCAAGCATTCCACACCATTTATTAGCACACCATTGATCTCACACACCTCTTTTCTCGCACACCTTTTGTCCATTCGATCGGCAGTGCATTGCCGATCCAACCACGTGCTGGGCTGATCCAACCACGCAGGTGCAATCCTACCACGTGCTGGGGCCCTCTCTGGCGTCGGGCTACCCGGGTCCGTCCTCCGGATCTTTGGGCCCCATTGAACAACTCTACTGGCTCCCAGAGCCTACCTGCGGCCTCACCTGGCCGACATACTAACAGTGGCGGAGTGCTCCTTCAATTCCAGAGTCTGCCACTGAGCCCAATATGCCTTTGTTTGTGCTCCGAGGGGGGTGACCTCTTCCCCCATAGGTCTTTGCCCCAATCTGACCCATTTGTACACCGGTCCCAGGACGGGATCCTCCCGCTGGGCCGTGCTCCACGCCAAAGTTCCAAATTCTTCATCTGCGGTTAGTGGCAAAATTGGCCCTCTCACCTGGGTTGCACGGACGACGAGGATCGGGGCAGAATCGCCCAATTGCTCCCTCTCCTCGTGTCTCGCACCAAATTTACAGTTTCCCCCCAGACAAGGACGCCGAGAGAGTGCGTCGGCATTACCATGGGCCTTCCCGGCCCTATGGGTCACATTAAAATCGTACTGCTGCATCTTTTCCAACTAGTCCGGCAGCTAAGCTAAATATAGCATAACAATTGTGCATTTTGTGAGGAAAGCACCAAATTTGGCACACTAGTAGACTATCATATAATGAAAAGATCTGGATATTGGGCCATCTCAGATTTAGAGATTTGATTTTTGCAAGATTTGCAGATTTTGCAGATTTGCAAGCTGAGATTGCAACGGCAGGGACACCGACCCCTTCCTGCGAGCTGCCCACGTCACCCGCACAAGAAGAGCTCATCAAATCACTGCAGCGGCACTGCACATCCTGCAACACCGTGCGTATGAACGCCACTGTATGACATATGCTGAAGATGCAGAAGACCTGCGTGAGTTCGAAGACTGGTGGCACCAGAGAGGAGAAGACATTCCCAACTTTCAGTACTGGGCAACTGTGCTGGAACTAGAGATGTTGGTACTGGTCTACGTGCGTTCTCTGCGGCAGGCTTCATTCACGATGTACCTTGATGCCCTGATGGAACTGGTCCCATGGTTCCATGCCTTAGACCACACACACTATGCCAGGTGGGTCCCTGTTCACCTGAGGGACATGGTTGCACTCCCAATGAAGCACCCAGATGTAGCCAGATAATTCAGGGCTGGCAACTTCACTGTACAGAAGACGAAGAAGGTGTTCTCTTCGATCCCAATCTAATCGAAATCTTGCAAAAATCAAATCTCTGAATCTGAGATGGCTCAATATCCAGATCTTTTCATAATATGATAGTCTACTAGTGTGCCAAATTTGGTGCTTTCCTCACAAAATGCACAATTGTTATGCTAAGTTGCCCCACTAAACCACCTTGCAATTTGGCCCTCTGGTTCCTTGAACCGAAGGAGCCATTGCAAGGAGGAATGGTCAGTTCGAACCAAAAATTTCCGCCCATACAAGTACGGATGGAAATGGTTCATGGCAGCCAGCATAGCCAATAGTTCCTTGCGGGTGACGCAATAATTTTGTTCGGGTCTACTCAAGGCCCGACTATAATAAGCAATCACTCTCTACACGCCCTCCTGTGTCTGCAACAAAACTGCGCCCAATCCTTCCTGGCTTGCATCCGTGTCCAGGGTAAAGGTCCTGTCACTAGTGGGGTAAGCTAGAATGGGTGTGGATGTCAAACACCCCTTCAATTTGTGAGGAAAATCCGCACAAAACAAAACAATTGATCGAATAGATAGGAATATGAAGAAGGCAGGGGAAGACATTGGGCGCAGGACGAGCGAGAAGGTCGCAGTGGTACGCAACGGGGTGAAGCAGTGTGAGGAACGCGTGGGGAGCGAGCTTGAGCAAAGGACAGCCAAGTTGACCGGGGATATGGAAATCGCGACGCGGAGTGTAGAAGAGCCGACGATCGCCGAATTGGACAGGGCAATTTCATGGGCGCCGGCTGTTGCCGAGGAAAAAGAAAATTGGGGCCGAAGAGACGGTGGAATCGGGAAACAAATCGCGGGAGAAAGAAATGGAATCCGCACAAAGTCTGCATTTGCACCGTGATGCCGGGCTTACTAATTCAATGAAAAGTTTGCAGGTGCTGCCGGGAAGGAGGACCCCAAGGTGAGTGGAAAAAATGGCGTGAATGTGTTTGGCGCGAACGGGTTTTTGGCGCGCTTGGGGCAGAGGTCAGACCCGGGCGTTCGTGGAAGGTCCATTGTGCGGTGTACGAGGGTGACTGGTGCGCGGTACGAGAGAGAGTGTGTGCCAGGACGTGCGATGATTGAGTGTGTGAAGGAGGAGTGCACACCCGAGAGTGTGGAAAAAGAGTGAAAGGCCGAGGAGTGTGAGCGAGAATGCACAATGAAGTTTGTGGGGGGCGCGTATGCGCCTGGTTGTGCGGTAAAAGAGTGTGCAGGAGTGTACACCAGAGCGTGTTGGAGTGTGTGCAGGAGTGCACACCCGGGGGTGTTACGGAGTGTGTAACAGAAAAGTGTGCGATGATGGGGTGCTTGAAAGGTGCGGGTGTGCACCAGAGAGTACGAGTACGGAGTGTGAGGGAGAATGCACACCAGAGAATGTGGAAGGAGAGTGTGCGGTAACGGAGTGTATGGGAGGCACGGGTGTGCGAGTGCGGAGTGGGTCGCGAGGTGTGAGGACGCGGCTCAAGCATCGACACCGACCGGGTAGCGTTTAGCGGGACGGATAGCAGACGTAAGCCCCCGGTGAGTTATGTGCAGCAGGGACCGGCGGGGATCGGTGCCGTGGCGGTCTCACAAGGACCGGCGTGCACGATTCGTGCCGGCCCCTGCACTGTATGGTTGGTGCCGTGCCGTGGCGGCAAAGGCAATCGGCAAGGTTCAAGGGGAGGTAGGACATTTTGGAGCCGTGCACCTTGGCGGGTGCGGTGCTCCGACCGTGGCCAGTTGGGTCATCGTGCATGGGAACGCAAGGCCCCACGCAGGGATGGGGCCCTGCACCTCGGCCCATCCATACCTCCTCCCTTGGATCGAAAATGCCGGACGGACACCCCATACAGGTGACCAACCATCTGAATGGATTGCTCAGCCTTTCGAGGCTGAGCCATGACAAAATACATCCACCCGACGCCAGAGAGGGCCCCAGCATGTCCCTTTCGTTCCATTCAAAAGCAGTACGAATGGTTTTCTATCCCGCAAGACGCCATTGCCCATGTGCTCCATCTCGGAGAAGAAGGGGGGAGGAGCCGCCAAATCACGGGCGTGGCACGTTGTCATCATCGGAGGTGGAGTCAGCCAGCCCTAACCACCAACCAGCACCGCGGTGAGCGAACCGGTAGGCGTGCCCTCGCAGCCCGCGGCTTGATACGGCGACGAGCAATAAAAGCGACTGCGAGGGACTGCTTATGCAGAGTATTGAGGGAGCACGAGAGTCGGTGAGAAGGAGAGTCGGTGGAGAGTCATTTGAGTGAGGGAGCTGGAGTGAGGGGTTCCGAAGAAAGTTGAGTGAGTGGGACGAACAAGTACGAGGGGCGGCTGTTTCAGAAAGCCCTGCCGTGTGAAACCGAATACGTGGAGTCGCCGGCTGCTCGCTTCCAGCGTGGAGCTGGAGCGGACCTCCTTGCTGTACCCTGCCGAACCTGCCAGCCCTGCTGTCCTGCACGGACCCTTCTCCCTCCTCCAGTGATTCCTGCCTGCAATTCCCCTTTGTCGTGTAAGTCCATGGTCTGGCCTTTGTGTTGTCTGGGATTCCATAATTAAAACTGTTTAAGACTTGCCCTGTGTATCTGCTTTCTCTTCTGTAAATTACTTCCTTTTCTCTTTCTTTGGTTTTATGTAAATAATTAATAAATACCTGTTCCTCCTTATTCTTTGGTTTCATTCGCATCCGATCGCTTTAGTCCTTTCTTTCGATTGAGTACCTGTGGCGCGATTTTGGCCAAACTGCTTTATAATCGCGTTTAGTCTCTTGGTAACGGCCCGAGTCGCAGCTCGCTTCGCTCGGCGCAATCCAACCACGCTGCGGCCCGGGTGGGAGTATTTCCTCGCTTACGGCCGGTGGTACACAGTGGGCTGAGAGGGTGAAATATTGGAAATATCTCAATATCTTGGGTTAAAATAATCCCCTGATAGTGGTTGAGGGCTCGTTAGAAGCGTATTACTAAGCTTATTACAACGAGAAAAAATTTGTTTTTAAATTTAGATTTTTGAGGGGTCTGGGCCCAAATTACCATATTTGGCCATTTCGGGCTCAAAACACATTTTCGGGTATATCTTGGCTTAAAAGAATCCCCTGATAGTGGTTGAGGGCTCGTTAGAAGCGTATTACTAAGCTTATTACAACGAGAAAAAATTTGTTTTTAAATTTTGATTTTTGAGGGGTCTGGGCCCAAATTACCATATTTGGGCATTTCGGGCTCAAAACACATTTTCGGGTATATCTTGGCTTAAAAGAATCCCCTGATAGTGGTTGAGGGCTCGTTAGAAGCGTATTACTAAGCTTATTACAACGAGAAAAAATTTGTTTTTAAATTTTGATTTTTGAGGGGTCTGGGCCCAAATTACCATATTTGGGCATTTCGGGCTCAAAACACATTTTCGGGTATATCTTGGCTTAAAAGAATCCCCTGATAGTGGTTGAGGGCTCGTTAGAAGCGTATTACTAAGCTTATTACAACGAGAAAAAATTTGTTTTTAAATTTTGATTTTGAGGGGTCTGGGCCCAAATTACCATATTTGGGCATTTCGGGCTCAAAACACATTTTCGGGTATATCTTGGCTTAAAAGAATCCCCTGATAGTGGTTGAGGGCTCGTTAGAAGCGTATTACTAAGCTTATTATAACGAGAAAAAATTTGTTTTTAAATTTTGATTTTTGAGGGGTCTGGGCCCAAATTACCATATTTGGGCATTTCGGGCTCAAAACACATTTTCGGGTATATCTTGGCTTAAACGAAACCCCTGATAGTGGTTGAGGGCTCGTTAGAAGCGTATTACTAAGCTTATTACAACGAGAAAAAAATTTGTTTTTAAATTTTGATTTTTGAGGGGTCTGGGCCCAAATTACCATATTTGGGCATTTCGGGCTCAAAACACATTTTCGGGTATATCTTGGCTTAAAAGAATCCCCTGATAGTGGTTGAGGGCTCGTTAGAAGCGTATTACTAAGCTTATTACAACGAGAAAAAATTTGTTTTTAAATTTTGATTTTTGAGGGGTCTGGGCCCAAATTACCATATTTGGGCATTTCGGGCTCAAAACACATTTTCGGGTATATCTTGGCTTAAAAGAATCCCCTGATAGTGGTTGAGGGCTCGTTAGAAGCGTATTACTAAGCTTATTACAACGAGAAAAAATTTGTTTTTAAATTTTGATTTTGAGGGGTCTGGGCCCAAATTACCATATTTGGGCATTTCGGACCCGAAACACATTTTCGGGCATATCTTGGCTTAAAATAATCCCCTGAATGTGGTTGAGGGTTCGTTGGAAGCATATTACAGTAAAAAGAATTTTAAGAACAAAATGAAAGAGCTAAAACAATGCATTAAATTCCTAACAACACAACTTCTCGAACAGTGCATCGTCATTACTCAGAGGCCCAAACACTGGGTGGGCTTTTCGACAGTACCGAGTCGAATGTCCATACTCACTGCAATGTTTGCAGTATGGTTGAGCTTGGAGCCGGATGTTGTTCACTTTAGGATCAGAGCCCAACCACAATCGGTTAATCACGTCTTCCAAATTGTCAGACTGTGACGTTTTACGGGACAACTTGAGTCGAATCGATCGAAGAATTTTGTTGTTGGCCTCCAAACCCGATTCATCGAAGCACTTTAACCCACGACCATCGTTCATTTCAATGAGTTCCCAAGAGTGGGCAAGCAGTTTATGGAGAGTCGGCGGAACACAAATCCACATTTCATCCACTGGTTGAGGTGATTTCTTCTTTGGTCGGGTGGGGAAACTTTCTAAGTACAACAGGTAAAGGGTGGTGCAAACTTGTTTGTACTCTTGTACGTTTATGTTCTCCGACGACGAAAACAACCGCAGAATGACCGACAGATATTGTCCAATCTGCGTCATAACACCTTGGAATCGGTCGGGTAACATCTGTATGACGATGTCTCTGCAACCATGATGTAAGATACGTCGAGCCGTGTTGCCAGTTGTCGAGGTACCTCCCTTACCAGTACCATCTGGGAAGTCCCATCTCTCTCCTATCACCTCCTCCAGTTTCTTCTGAATCTCTGTCTTGGCAGCTACAAGAAATTTGTGATAGTGAGATGCCTCAGACTCTGTCCATTCAAACACTTCTGCCTTCAGGTGAACAGCAATCTTCATGTAGTGGTCGAATGTACGAAGGAGTGCATGAAGAACTTGAACCGAGATGACTTCATGGTTTGGTATTGGCTTGTTTGTCAAACCTTTCCGTGTCCCGTAATCATTCCGGTGTTTGACAACGACACCATCATCAACAACTTCTTCGAACAGAGCGTGTAGATCTGCAACAGATCTCGTGATTTCGAACCCTGCTCGCACGACTTCTGGATCGTGACAATCAGCCCTGGAGTGGTCGCATAAGTCACAATACGCCCCACCAAGACCCAGATACAAATTGGCAGCCTTCATGTCCATCATGTGCGACGACACCTTGGCCTTCACATAAACTTCCTTGTCGCCAACCGTAGTTGTGAACCCTTCGTTTTGCATCTTGTTGATGTCGTCGTCGAACACTTGAAGTGATTGGAGGGTTTCGGTCGACTCCTTCCCCAACTGCAGCGCTAAAGGTCGATGTGCGAGGGCACTGTTGGGTGACTTCTGGCTCCATTTAACATCACCACAGTCTGAGGTGAGGGATAGTGGACAGAACATGGACATAATGATGTTGTTTGTCTTCTCGTTCTCAACTTGCCGATAGATTGCATGGCTACCACTACCATCAAACCCAAACTTAATGTTCATGACAGCAGATGATGGAAGGAGTGATGCTGGAAGGTCTTCCATGATCCTTTGTGCTGTTATCTGTACTGACTCAGCATACATCATGTGAACACCTTCGTGTGGATCAGGTAACGACTGTGGCTTTGGAGATATTTCGGTCTGTGTTTTCCTGATGTGGATCCAGGATGGAAGAATGTTGTGTCATTGTTGTTTTAAAATCTTCTTAAGTTTGGTGTACGTATCACGTCCAAGTTGGCAGTCCACCATGATGGCAATTGCTGCATCGATGGGAATTGTAGAGGAAGTTGATGGTTTGGGAGTTGAAGCGGAAGCTGGTCGTTGCCATGCACTGTCTCCGAATTCACGTGCACTCTTGTCCTTACATTTTCTAAGGAGCAATGCAAGAATTCTCAACGGGGTTTCGTCATTCTCTTCTGCATATTCCTCAACTTTCGTCCAGATTTCGTCCGTGCGGGCCTTAAATTGCCTCTCTCCCAATTGATCCAATGACTTCTTTGGCTTTTTCCGGGGGACTTCGGGTACAGAGGAGGCAGAGATGAAGTCTTCACTATCAATGACGATATCCTTGCATGGAGCATCCCTCTGAGCACTACCTTTGCTTTTCCGAGTTGCAGTGAACTTGTTGTACCGGGACTTCAGCTCCACCATCCTTGCATGCAGCAGGTCATCCTGATGGACAGAAAGCTTCGTGGCCACAACTGTTTCAACTTTGTCCCAATCTGGAGGTTTGAAGTTGTTCGGTTTCGCTTCTTGGCAGATGGAAAAGAACTCGTCCCATGTCAATTTCATAGTGAGAGATGCTTTATTGTTCTGTAAAAGAAAAGTATACAGTACTAACAATGCATGAAAAAATGCGAGGCAATGCATGAAAAGATGAACTATGATGCAATATGTGGTCTGATGCAATGCGTGGTCTGATGCAAGAATGGGTAAAATGATGGCAGAAAAAAAGGATTTTGTTCATAACATGAAAAGGGTTGATTTAGGGGTAAATCTGATTGCATTTTTGGATTTCCCAGGTCAAAAAACTTCCCAGTGTGAAATTTTAGCCCTAGAACTTGATTCAAACTCAAATTATTCAAGAAAATGTTAAAATGGAAATAGACGCCCCGGAAACGGCTTGCAATAGATTTTCGAAAATTGACTTTTGTGTGAAATTCATTTTTTCTAATTGCCACAAGTCAGATTTCACAATATATGCATTTTCTAAGGCACTGAGACCTATATTTTCAGAAAATATACACTGGAGTAAATCTGGCTTGTGGCATTTTGAAATTTTTACAGATATGGGGCAAATTTTGGGTGGAAAAAACATCGATTTTATGGGTAAATAATCAAAAATCGGCAAAAAATTTGACCGAAAACCTCAACTTTTTGGCACTTGAAGGCTGTACAGCCTAATATTTGATTAGATTCAGTGAACTTGGTACATTTATGGTTTAGTATGAAAGAATTAGGTTTAATGGGCATAATTTTGTCATTTTCTTAGCCTTTGACAGATTTATTGGCAAAATACAGTTTCCGCGAAACCATTGAGCTAAGGTTATCGCAAAATTGAAATATTGCCGATCTTCTAACGTTCACCATTTTTCTTGGAGTTGAGCTTTTGACTTACTTTTTTTTTTTGTTAAACTGGATTTTTTTTCTAGTTTCTGAAGCACACAGAGCCATTGATGCCTGATAAGAGTCCATTTTTGGTAATTTCCAGGCTCCAGCCCTTTCTTTCGATTGAGTACCTGTGGCGCGATTTTGGCCAAACTGCTTTATAATCGCGTTTAGTCTCTTGGTAACGGCCCGAGTCGCAGCTCGCTTCACTCGGCGCAATCCAACCACGCTGCGGCCCGGGTGGGAGTATTTCCTCGCTTACGGCCGGTGGTAGTACTTAGGTATTGAGACAAATTTGGCTTACAACCCTACTTACCATCGACCGGAAGTGACGTCATACCCCCAGGACCGGTCGGACGGCCAGCTTAACAGGACAAGGGGATTAACCCCCCATTGCTAACGGGAGTGCCGTCCCCCGGATCCGTAACAATATATATGGGAGGAGGGGAGGGGAGGGGGGAAGGGAAAGGGAGGGGGGCAGGGGTTGAGGGGGGGTAGGGGTTGAGGGGGGAGGGGAGGGTGGAGGGGTTGAGGGGGGAGGGGAGGGTGGAGGGGGTGTGGGGAAGGGAAGGGGAGGGGGGAAGGGGAGGGTGGAGGGGGTGTGGGGAAGGGAAGGGGATTGGGGGAAGGGGAGGAGAGGAGGGGAAGGGGAGGGAGATGGGGAGCAATAAGCAGATTTCGAAGACTCACCGATCCTATGATGCCCTCCAGTACCGGCGTTGCCGGGCGGGGGAAGGGAGACCCGTACATTCCCAACCCGTACATTCCCAACCCGTACATTCGCCCTCTCGACTCCAGCTCACTCGGACAAAGGCCTCGCACAAATTACACCGTGATATATGGTGCGAGTCTGGTGGCGAGGATGGAACATCACCTGATCGCTCTGAGCGAATCAGCGAGCTGCTCTGGCACAGGCCCAATGGTCATGTCTATGCCAAAAATCAAGTACGGGAGCGAGTCTGGAGCACTGAATTGAAAATATATAGAACGCTCGTACTCCGTGAAAAGTGTAGCCGCCGTGTCGCCATCTTGGTTAGCACGACTCGACCGACTCGCTTCGCGGATCTCCTTTGTTTTGAACGTGTCCCAGATTTTAAAAGCCAGACAACTGTTAAAATGCCATTTTGTGCGGCAATAAACTGCTCCAATTGGTTACGGAAGGGTTGTGGAAAGACGTTTCACAGCTGTTTCAAAGACGTTTAATTCATATCGCACAAAATCGACAAAAATCGACACAAAACACGATCGCACAAAAGGTGAAAAAACGCAATCGCTATTCGCTGTGAATTATGTGCAAACGCATGACGGAAATCACCATCACCCAGCATCGAGTGCCAACCAAGATGGCGCCCAGTAGCTGCATCTCCACCTGTGTGGTGTGAATGGCAATCGTCATTCTATATATTTTCAGTTCAGTGGTCTGGCGGAGAGGAAGGAACATCACGTGATCGCTCTGAGCGAATCAGCGAGCTGCTCTGGCACATGCTGGGATTCAGTGTATTGTCGCGCAACTGCGATTAACATCAGAGTTGTGGAGGCCGATTACGAGGCTTTAAACTCCCGAGGCGAAAACTCAATAGCGGATTCCAAATCAAACACTGAAACGCGCGGAATGGCGGGACGCAGCGAGAGCCCTGCAGCCTTATCTAATTCAATCAAACAGGAAACTGCGTTCAGGTATATGTACAAAAATAATATAAGGATTTATTAATGAAAAGCAAAGACAGTGGAAAAAAACACGCGACGGTAATAAAATAAGGTAGCTAAATCGGGATCCCGCACCCCAGACCTCAAACACGAGACGAGGGAGATGAATACGAAAATAACACGTCTTTTATGTAAAGTGTATTTGCGGATACGGCCTTATCTCGTCCCTGTCGTCTTCTTCCCGGCCTGGACGAATCCTCCGTCCGCCTCACACGCCCCGCTAGGCCCGAGCCAACGCCCTCGCCGCTGCACCCGAGGTCCCGCTCCAGGCTAGCGCAAATCCACCCAGCAAAAAGGAGCGAGCTCCAACCACCTCGACGGTGATCTTCCACACGACAGCCAACTCAACCCGGGCCAGGACCATGCTCACAAGCCAACTCAGGATTGCACCGGGACTCTCTCAAGCCGTGAACTCCTTCGAACTGCACTCAACTCGACTGCCGAAAATGGCGTCTGACCCTTGATAATAGCCCTGGCCGATGACGTCACATTGGCGCACTGCTCTGCCAATCAGAGCCTCCCACGACTCGCCGGCTCATCCAGGGCCATGCCCACTGCACCACTGCCGCTCTCCCCACTCCTGCTCCTCGGTACTAGCACGTGCTATGCGAGGTGGGTAGGCCTTTCGGAGGTGTCAATGGTGGCGGCCAATTGTGGCGGTGTTCCAGCCCGATTTCTTTGTAAGTCATGTCAGGGGGAAGGGCGTCATTTAGTGTTGTACTAAAGGTCCTAACTAATGTTATGGATCTCGTCATCGGAGGTCATTTTTAGGTGGGCCATGTCCTTCCCAGGCCCAATGGCCATGTCTATGCCAAAAATCGAGTACGTGAGCGCGTCTGGCGGCGAGGATGGAACATCACGTGATCGCTCTGAGCGAATCAGCGTGCTGCTGTGGCACAGGCTGCGATTCAGTGTATAATGTTCCTCGCTGAAATGCGCCAAGTTAAATATCAATAAAAAATATGGGTTTCGTCATCGGAGGTCATTTTCAGGTGGGCTATGTCCTTCCCAGGCCCAATGGCCATGTCTATGCCAAAAATCAAGTACGTGAGCCTCTCCGTTTAGGAGTCTATAAGTAACACACACACACACACACACACACACACACACACACACACACACACACACACACACACACACACACACACACACACACACACACACACACACACACACACACACACACACACACACACACACACACAGTTTTATTTATATAGATTTATATTTATATATAGACATATATATTTATATATATATATATATATATATATATAAAAGAAAAGGCTTCCGCTGCTGAAATCTAGCGTGGCTTGGGTGATTTTGCCCCTGTTTGGAGAACACCCAGCGAGGCCTTCATCGGGGCCGAGCGAGCAAGGCTTCCGCTGCCGAAATCCAGCGCAGCTTGGGCGATTCTGCCCCTGTTTGGAGAACACCCAGCGAGGCCTTCATCGGGGCCAAGCGAGCAAGGGCGTGTCGGGACCTGGTTCGCGCCATTGACCGAGTGGTTCGCAGTTCGCACCAACCGGAGCTGTTTTCGGATGACGTGCTGAGCATCGAAGTCCTTTCCAAGTGTGTGGTGCTGACCGGGCCGCCGTGGTGTTCGCATTACAGCCCGACCGAATATCGTCGCTTCGTGGCTGCTTTCCGCCGCCGAAATCCAGCGCGGCTTGGGCGATTCTGCCCCTGTTTGGAGAACACCCAGCGAGGCCTTCATCGGGGCGGAGCGAGCAAGGCTTCCGCTGCCGAAATCCAGCGCGGTCCACTCGAGCAAGGAGGCTTGGTTCGATCTCACCACAGCATCGAAGGAGGCTTGCTTTGATCTCTCCACAGCATCGAAGTCCTTTCCAAGGGTGTGGTGCTGACCGGACAAACGTGGCGTGGTGCTGATGGGGCCCCCGCAGCCGTGGTGCCCCCCCCCCCCGAATTTCTATGTTTTAAACGTTTCCCAGTGTGTACCCTGGATTAGAATAGGTACACCGTATCCCTGCGTGTCGTAAGAGACGACTAAGAGGGTTGGCATCAGGAAGGGCATCCGGCCATAAAAACATTGCCTCAAAAAGAGAACCATGACAATTACAACTACATATGGGCAGGGTACAGCCCGAAGTGGAGATCGGTTTCTGAGGTTTGGGACATGGAATGTAGGGACAATGACAGGGAGATCAGGAGAAGTGGTGGAAGTATTGGTCAGAAGAAGAGTGGACATATGTTGTGTGCAAGAGACGAGATGCAAGGGAAGTGGTGTGAGAATGGTGAAGGGTAGGCAGGGACAGAAATACATGTTTGTGTGGCAAGGGTGCCTGGAGGGCGTGAATGGTGTTGGTGTCCTGTTTTCTGAGGAGTTTGTAGACAGTGTGGTGAGTGTGACTAGAGTGAGTGATAGGTTGATGATGGTGAAAATGATGATTGGAAAGCTCTTGGTGAACGTCATCTCGGGATGTGCTCCGCAGGTTGGTCGGAGCGATGAAGAGAAGGACAATTTCTGGTGTGCGACAGAGAAGCTGATGGAAAACGTGAAAGATGAGGAAGTTGTTGTGGTAGGAGGAGACCTAAATGGACATGTGGGAAGGAGTATGGATGGTTTTGAGGGAGTTCATGGGGGTTACGGATATGGTGTGAGAAATGGAGAAGGTGAAAGGATTTTTGAGTTTGCTGATTTGTTGATTTGTAATACTCAGTTCCAGAAAGAGGATAATAAGCTTGTTACATACACGTCAGGTGGGTCGACGACAACCGTTGACTACCTGATGGTGCGTAGGCGAGATAGGGGGCACCTCCGGGACACTTAGGTGATCCTGGGGGAGGAGGCTGTTTCACAGCACCACTTGGTTGTCTGCGACATAAGGGTGAAAGGTGCGAGGAGAGCTCGGCGGGTGAAGTACCAACCGAGAATGAAGGTGTGGAGGTTGAAAGAGGTGACAGGAAGGGAGGCATTAAAAGAGAGGCTGAGTAGGGTAGAGGATGATGTGGTTGAGCTTGAAAGTGGTTGGATGTCATTGAAAGCTAGTCTGTTGGGAGCCGTTGGTGAAGTATGTGGATGGACAAAAGGACCACTGAGGCACTTGGAAACATGGTGGTGGGATGATGAAGTTGGAAAGAGGATTGACAAGAAGAGGAAGAAGTTCAAGGCGTGGCAGAAGGCGAAGGGTACGGGAGCAGAAACAGCAGAGCATGAAAGTTATAAGGCTGCAAAGAAAGAGGGAGCAAAGGCACAGGAGGCATGTAGGAAAATGTTCGGAGAACGCTTGGATTCGGAAGAGGGTCAGAGATCAGTATTCAGGATTGCAAAGCAGATAGCGAAAGAGGTGTGATGTGATGGGGGTGAGTTGCTTGAAGGATGAAGTGGGACAAATCGTTGTGGACCCAGATGGAATTAAAGGAAGATGGAAAAGATGTATGGAAATGCTGTTGAATACAGAGAATGAATGGGATGGCAACATCGAGAGTACCCCAGTTTTAGGACCGATAGAGAAGATAACTGAGAAGGAAGTTGAGGAAGCGATAAAAGCAATGAAGAGTAGAAAAGCGGGAGGGCCGATGGGAGTTGTGGTAGATATGTTGAAGGCAGCAGGAAGTTGGGGTGTGAAGAGAATGACAGAGATCTGTAATCTGGCGGTGAAAGAAGGCCGCATTCCAGTGGATTGGGAACTGAGTACCCTCGTCCCTCTATACAAGGGGAAAGGTGACACTCTCGAGTGTGGCTCGTACCGAGCGATAAAGTTATTGGAGCATGGAATGAAGGTATTGGAAAGGGTGTTGGAGAGGAGGATAAGGATAGAAAGTGAAGATCGATAAAATGCCGTTTGGATTTATGCCAGGAAGAGGAACGACAGACGTGCTTTTTATTGTGAGGCAGTTGCAGGAGAAGTACATGGAGAAGAGGAAGAAGTTGTTTCTTGGGTTTGTTGATCTGGAGAAAGCATTCGATAGGGTTCCACGCAAAGTATTGACATGGGCAATGAGGAAGTTAGGAGTGGAGTAATGGTTGATCAGAGTAGTAATGGCAATGTACAAAAGAGCGCGCACAGCTGTAAGGACGAAGGACGGGAACAGTGGTGAGTTTGAGGTGAAGGTGGGAGTGCATCAGGGGTCGGTACTAAGTCCACTACTATTTGTAGCTGTGATGGAGGTGCTGGCTCAGAACGTAAAGGAGGGTTTACCGTGGGAGTTGTTGTATGCAGATGATTTGGTGTTGATTGCGGAAAGTATGGATGGACTGAAGGAAAAGATGAACAAGTGGAAGGAATGTATGGAGACAAAAGGTCTGAAGGTGAATATCGGAAAGACGAAGGTGATGGCAAGTGGTAAAGCATGTGGTGAGGTGGAAAGAACTGGGAAATTGCCCTGTGCTGTGTGCAGGAAGGGTGTCGGAGTGGACTCCATTCAATGTACAATGTGCGCTGAGTGGGTTCATCAAAAATGTAGTGGTCTGAGAGGGTCATTAACCAGTGTGGCAGCTACATTCAAATGTAAGGTGTGCACAGAGGGAGCTGCAGATGAATTTAATGTTGAGTTGGATCTTGGAGACGGCATGAAGCTGGAAGGTGTGAAAACGTTTTGCTACCTCGGAGACATGCTGAATGGAGAAGGTGGATCAGACTCGGCAACGGTTGCTCGAGTGAGATGTGCATGGAAGAAGTTTCGGGAACTGAGTGGCGTGCTGATAAGGAGGGGAGTGTCGTTGCAGCTGAAGGGAAAGGTGTATGCTGCATGTGTGAGAAGTGTTATGATTTATGGGAGCGAGACATGGGTAATGAACGTAGAGCAGCAACGAAGGTTGGAAAGAGTGGAAATGCGAATGGTTCGATGGATGTGCGGAGTATCGTTGAGAGAGAGGAAGACAAATGATGAATTGCGAAAAATGATGGGAATAGAGCCTGTGATTGATGTTGTGAAGAGGAACAGGTTGAGATGGTTTGGTCATGTGTTGAGGAAGGATGAAAGTGACTGGTTGAGAAGAGTGATGGAAATGAATGTAGAACGAAGTAGAGGACGGGGAAGACCGAGAAAGGCTTGGCTAAAGATGGTGGAAGAAGAAATGCGGGCAAGGGGGTTAACAAGGAGAGATGCTGAAAATAGGGCAAAATGGAGAAGATTGTCATGGGGACCGCAAGGCTAACCCCCGCTCTAGCAGGGAAAATGGCCTTAAAATGCATGGTGTGTGTGTGTGTGTGTGTGTGTGTGTGTGTGTGTGTGTGTGTGTGTGTGTGTGTGTGTGTGTGTGTGTGTGTGTGTGTGTGTGTGTGTGTGTGTGTGTGTGTGTGTGTGTGTGTGTGTGTGTGTGTGTGTGTGTGTGTGTGTGTGTGTGTGTGTGTGTATACCACCGCTGATGCTGCTGGCACCATCTCTGTTGGTTGCGTCGATGGGCAGCCGTCATCACGGGGCCTCTGTATGGTCTTCTGGCAGTCAGACCATAGTCATGCAGTCGTCTTCGTGCAGTATCATTGGAGATCCGTGGGTTTGCATGCCCCGGAGTTTCTGTCGCAGTGCGGGATGCTGGACGGAATCAATCCCGCAGTTGACTTCGGACCATCTGCCTGTCCTGCCTTGCAGTTGTGACTCTTGGCCTCCCTGATCGAGGTCTGTCATCTGCAGAGTTGTGGTGGGTGTCTCTGTCCACCAGGGCCGATATCGTCTGGTGTGAACAGCCAAGGCGACGTGCCACCTCACTGTAGCTCAGTCTGCCTTGCAGCATGCCCAGGGCACGCTGCCGTTGATCCCTTGACAATCGTGGCATGTTGATTGAAATGCCCATTTTGCACTGGCCTTTTTAAAGCCAATATCAAGACATCACGTGCAGCTCATTAAAATCATCCCGTACCCCTTGGCTAATCACTGACAGTCAAAACGGCTGTTCAACAGCTGTGCTATGAAGTGACCATTGAAGGTTCAAGTGACCATCAGTGACTGTTTTGTCTGATAGTGAGGACACTATTGTCCACAAATAAGTTCACACATTTACTACATGCAGTGTTATTGTTGATATTTAAAGGTTTCAAAGGTGGTAAGTTTCTTTTGCGTTTCAATATATATATATATATATATATATATATATATATATATATATATATATATATATATATATATATATATATATATATATATATATATATATATATTTTATATATATATATATATAAAGATATATTTTATATATATATATATATAAAGATATATTTTATATATATATATATATAAAGATATATTTTATATATATATATATATATATATATATATATATATATATATATATATATATATATATATATATATATATATATATATACTGAAACGCAAAAGAAACTTACCACCTTTAAATATCAACAATAACACTGCGTGTAGTAAATGTGTGAACCTATTTGTGGACAATAGTGTCCTCACTGTCAGACAAAACGGTCACGGATGGTCACTTGAACCTTCAATGGTCACTTCATAGCACAGCTGTTGAACAGCCATTTTGACTGTCAGTGATTAGCCAAGGGGTACGGGATGATTTTAATGAGCTGCACGTGATGTCTTGATATTGGCTTTAAAAAGGCCAGTGCAAAATGGGCATTTCAATCAACATGCCACGATTGTCAAGGGATCAACGGCAGCGTGCCCTGGGCATGCTGCAAGGCGGACTGAGCTACCATGAGGTGGGACATCGCCTTGGCTGTTCACACCAGACGATATCGGCCCTGGTGGACAGAGACACCCTCCACAACTCTGCAGATGACAGACCTCGATCAGGGAGGCCAAGAGTCACCACTGCAAGGCAGGACAGGCAGATGGTCCGAAGTCACCTGCGGGATCGATTCCGTCCAGCATCCCGCACTGCGGCAGAAACTCCGGGGCGTGCAAACCCACGGATCTCCAATGATACTGCACGAAGACGACTGCATGACTATTGCAGTCATGCAAGAAACTTACCACTTGTTTGAAATGTAATAAAATTGTAACAATTTACGCCGATGATGCACTGCCTGTATCCAAAACAATGGTGGCCACACACGCTATTGAAAGGGGACTGACATTGCACCCTGTGCTGTTCTGTGCTGTAGAACAAACTGATGAGATGGTGTATCTTGGTCAAAAACTTGACATGTCATCAATAAAATGCCAATGTTTCAATTAGCAATTGTTGGTTTGTTTTATTTTGAACTGTTACAATTTTATTACATTTCAAACAAGTGGTAAGTTTCTTGCATGACTGCAATAGTCATGCAGTCGTCTTCGTGCAGTATCATTGGAGATCCATGGGTTTGCACGCCCCGGAGTTTCTGCCGCAGTGCGGGATGCTGGACGGAATCGATCCTGCAGGTGACTTCGGACCATCTGCCTGTCCTGCCTTGCAGTGGTGACTCTTGGCCTCCCTGATCGAGGTCTGTCATCTGCAGAGTTGTGGAGGGTGTCTCTGTCCACCAGGGCCGATATCGTCTGGTGTGAACAGCCAAGGCGACGTGCCACCTCACGGTAGCTCAGTCCGCCTTGCAGCATGCCCAGGGCACGCTGCCGTTGATCCCTTGACAATCGTGGCATGTTGATTGAAATGCCCATTTTGCACTGGCCTTTTTAAAGCCAATATCAAGACATCACGTGCAGCTCATTAAAATCATCCCGTACCCCTTGGCTAATCACTGACAGTCAAAACGGCTGTTCAACAGCTGTGCTATGAAGTGATTATTGAAGGTTCAAGTGACCATCCGTGACCATTTTGTCTGACAGTGAGGACACTATTGTCCACAAATAAGTTCACACATTTACTACACGCAGTGTTATTGTTGATATTTAAAGGTTTCAAAGGTGGTAAGTTTCTTTTGCGTTTCAGTATATATATATATATATATATATATATCTATATATGTAAGTACACCATGTAAAGTTTTGACTTTTTCAACATATTTCACCACACAGCTATTTGATCCTCATTTCAACAATATTGATAGATGAAGGTGATATAATTTAACAAATATCATGAAACATTTACATTTTGTTGTCCATTGTATAATTTAAATAAACATAAATGCAAATTTCACATGTTGAAAAAGTAAGTACACCCCTACATTTATCACTACTTCAAATACCTAAAATTAGAATTTTGGGAGGGGAGGGTGAGGGGTTTGTACTTGTTGTAATTTGGTTTGTAATTGTACTTGTTTTGTATGTTTAGTTGTTGTATACAGAGTTGGTCTATTGGTTGTGCTGCCTTATTCATGCGCTTGTATTAGCCCCGTACTGGTTTCACTGGAGAAGACTGTTTGCTCTCTCTGTCCGTCCATCCATCTGTCAGACCACCTGTGGTTTCAGACTTATTTTATTTATTTTGTTTGTCTGTTTTAAAGTGGTGGCCTGGATATTAAAACAGCATGACAATTCTTAACAAGCTGGCATCGCCTTCTGGTGTGACCCTATTTTGTAATCAAATTTGATCAAGTGTCATTAATACTCTTGCTGTTTCTGTACCAGGCTGTATTGCCAAAACCATAGTGGCAAATATGGATTTTCAGAATATCATGGGAAAGGAAATGATGGACAGGATGATGGGCAGAGCTCTCAAAAGAGAAACGAGTGCAAGCCGGGAACATCTGAAAGCAGGAACGCCAAGAAGGAAAGCGACCAGAATGGAAATGAACCACAGCCTGGAGGTGCCAGTTTGCTTTATCAATGCTTATTTTATTCCTTCAAATTGTTGTTTAAGTCTTTAGTTTCAAGACTATTGAGGCTTGTATGAACTGTTTCATGTAGCAAGTGATGGACCATCCAAGAGAATGAGTCCTGCACTCAAAGATTATGACGGCACGTCATCTGATGACAGCGTAAGTCTTAACTTGAAATTTGTTTCATATGTTCAACGTGACTTGTTTTTGAACATTGTTTATTTTCTTTGCGTTGGTTTTCCTTTGTGCAAGCTGCTGGTTGTATCTCCATTGACACGTGTCATTTGGTTCTGCCCATGCAAAGAGCATTTACACCATGTGTATATTTGTTCTTCAGACCATCAAATGTTGAATTTTTTTTTTTTCAGTTGCATGTACCATGCCTCAATCAGCCAAGCTGTGCTTCGAGTTTGCTTGCTCTTCAAATGTTAGCAAGTTGATGGCAGACATTGATGGTTGCCTGATGGTCTAGGGCAGGTAAAATCTGCTGCTGGCCAGGCAACCTCCCCCTCCCCCATCCCCCCCCTCCCCCACCCCCACCCTGTATCCACATATTTGTTGTGATTACGTTGAGTATGATTATTCATTGCGCAAGTGGTTGCAACTCTTTATTTATTTATTTTTAAACCTTCATCGAAGGCATGGCTTTCAGGACATGGCTGTCATGGCTGTCAGGACATGGCTTTCATGGCTGTCAGGACATGGCTGTCAGGGCTGTCAGGGCTGTCCAAAGTACAAATTCCTTCCTTTAGCAGCAGAGGGCACCATCAGTGGCACAGCCATGCCCTCAGCCAATGATGCAATGTGCAGCTTTGTGCTGCATATGAACGAAGGAAGCTGCTTCGATGGCACCAACGCTTAAGAGTATGGTCCATCAGCGCTTGTGCATAAATCGCATGCAGGACAAAGACGTTGGCAGAAAGCCGTATGCTTTTACATTAATTACAAGGATGCTGGTGGGTAATGGACAAGCACTCATGCTTTCCTGACATTGTGAGCCAAGGTTCAATTGGGGATGTTGTCAGGCCAAATGTATAAATGTATAAAAAGCTTGATCAGAAAAATAAACAAACGTTTTTAGTGAGCCAATGATTGTGTTTCCATCCAGCTTTACTTTCGCATAAAAATAGGGCATTTGGACACAATTTATATGTTCTACCAATAGATCAATTTAATTTCTTAAGTAGCACATTGGGTGTGTTCGTTTACCAAGTTTCTTGTAGGGAAATCGTCAAGTAGTTTAAGCATTCAAGCAAGCTCTGCATTCAAAACAGTTAAGGAACAGCTAGCTTGGCAAGTGCTAGCTAGCTGCATAGTAAATGAGCACACCCTGGGCTTCCTCCCTTTCAGTTTCGTTTTAAACAGGAGCGAGTTTCAAATGGCCGCTACCAAAAACGCCACGTTAGCGGCAGGAAGGGTCATGTTATTAAACCCAACCCGTCTGGGGTATATTGAGTACAGTAGATTCTCACTTGGTTCTGGAAGTATAACTTCTCATGGATGTTGCGATTTCTCCAAATTTCTTTACTTGGTGCTATAAACAGAATTGGCGACTGTTTAAAAAGGTAATCATACGTGTTTGTGGTTTATAATATTTTTACTTTTAGCATTGGCCGTTGCTCCAACAAACGCCATGATAAGTTATTTATATACGTTGACACTTTTGTTTGAGGAGGAAAAACCCCTTGTGGAGGTGGGCCATTATTGGTATTAATATATTTTTGTTGTTCGAGACGGCCTTGGGAAAATGCCACGATAAAGCTAGCTTAACACAGATAAACACTTCAACACGCATCCCCATTGGCAATGGTGAGGAAAACCTGCTTGGGGGAGAAAAAACCCCCTGTGGGAGAGGGGGGGGGGGGGGGGAGTAAATGAATATGCCACAACCTTAATTGTGTAACCCTTAGTCATCCTGTTAAATTTGGTTGAGATTGAATACTTGATGGAATGTATTGTCAAAAATCGTCAGACCCCAAATTGCGTGTTTTAGTATTTCAATTGGATTACATTCTATTCATTTTTTTTTTTTTTTTTTTTTCATTTGCATGTTTATGGTGTTGTTGCTCCTTGTGTCTGAAAATCTGTTACCCGAAGTGTGCAGAGTAGACGGTCTACTCAAACGGAGGTACTTTAGCCTCAACCTCAACTGTCATCATGGACATAGTTTTTTTTTTGTGTTTTTTGTTTTTTTATATTAAATGTGCTTTTCTGTATCTGCAGATGCCAACTATTTTGGAAGTCCTTAAGCATGGCCAAGGTGAGTCATGTCATGTGCTGTTGCTTCTATGTGTATGTTGTGTATCTCTTTTTTGATGTTTGCTGCTGGAGGTCAATCATTTGGAGCGGTTCACGTTTTGACAAGGATAGGCGAGCATTATCCCATCATTGGTTTGAGTGGATCTGCTGTCATTTTATTTTCTTGGCTGCATAGTGATTAAATGAGTGCACATCTTTGCCATACCCTTGGTTCATTTTTGTGTTGAAGAAATGCTTTTCCTTTTTCATGGTTAACCTACTCGCTGCATCATGAGATGTCCCCTTTGAGGTGACTTCAAGAAAATTGTGAAGGTTATTTATTTTTTGCAGCTTCAAGTGGTAAACGTTCTGCCATGGACAAATCCTTGGAGGAATCAGAATATGGTTCTGTGCCTGAAGACTGCTTGCAACCCCGTTGCCTGACGTTCCCAACACCAACAGTGAGTGGCTATTTTTAACGAAAATGGGGGTAGTTTTTAGCTCCCCTGGAATGAAGTTCAGGGGAGCTTATGTGATGGCGTATCGTCCGTCCGTCCGTAAACACAACTTCTCTGAAACCACTGAAGGGATTGTGACCAAACTTGGCACAAATGATATTTGTTATGTTCTGACTAATGTTTGTTGATGGCATTAAAAAAAGATCCGAGTCTTAGGGGGTTTACCGTGGTCAAAGTGGATCCAGGTTACCCCCCAAAATAGGTGTTTGCCTTCTCAAAACATACACGCACAATTTTAATGAAACATCACCACAACCTTCATCACCTGTGATGTACCCATGTTTGTTCAAGGCATTAGAAAAATTGGGGTCTGAGGAGGCATACGAGGTCATGGGAGGAGGGAGTTCCCCCCCAAAATATGTTGTTGTTTTTTTGTTTGTTTGAAGTCTTGCAATCATGTTAGTGATTCTGCATGCTGCCCTGGCTTCCAGAAACTTTTTTTTTCTTTTCTTTTTTCTTTTCTTTTTTTTCTTTTTGTATACAGGATCGAGGCTCGTGAAAGAGCTAACATTTATCACACAAAAAAATCAGACACACAAAACATATAATGGTAGCGGTAGACAAGATGGGGAGAGAAGGGGAAGCACAAACACAACATTTGAGAGCAGGGACATCGGGAGATCTGTGGGAGGGAGAGGGCTTGGAGGGAGGAGGTGTGGGAAGGGGGAGGTGGGTGGGAGACGTATAAAACACAAGGACACTGCAAGGACTTCCAGGAAAGAAGTTGGTATTTCAAAAAAGTTCTGTGGCAGATCTTGATGGCATCTGAAGATGAGCTGATGTCTTGACTCATGAGGCTTATCAACAGTCATAACCTCCAGACATGTTGGTGTACAATGGAAACTGTTTCTCTTCATTCCCAGGTATATTGTAATACATTAAAGGGGAACTGAATACTCATCTTGGCATTATAAATATTAATCTGCTTTGCTCTTCTTCCAGTATCATGGCTTTGTATTGCACAATGTCCTGAACTTCATTTTTCACCTTGCCCCCTTCCCTCATTCATTATTGCTTCATCATTCCTTATCGTTCTTTTTTTTTTTTCTTTTTTTTTTTTTTTTAAATATTCCTTATTCTAACTTGCGACTTGATTTATAGTGATTTCTGTTGTCATCCATGTATCCAAGGAGTCGTTTCTTATAAATGGACTGTATGAAGTGAATGTTAGAACAGCCCATGCCCGTCTGCGGTGTACGATGGAAATTGTGTGAATTGCATCGCACACCCATGTATACTATTATGAACACCTTTTATATCGTAAAACGGCCATGGGAGCATTCCAGATACCTGTTACGAGTTCTGCTTGTGTCAAAACTACTGCAAGCACCAGCTAAGTCCACAGCCTCGACCAAGTTCGCGCACCTATTGGCCATGTTAAAATACTCATTGGGACCGTGCATTTAACCGTGATGTGCCGATCGGTGCTCATGGCCTCTTATCTGGCTGAGCAACCGCAGATTGTGAGTGCTCTGAGCCAGATTGAGCCAGCTTATCTAATGATACTAAAATTACCACAAGCAGAATCTAACCCTGAGACCAGGTACATTTATTTAACAATTAAATGTTGAAGGATTATGTGAAGCAATAACAAGAATACAAAAAGCAAATATAAATGAAGCTGTAAATCTGGTTTTAACCCCCTTACCACCCTCTAACAAACCTCAAACAAGTTCTTATCTTGGGGATTTCTCCTTTTTTTTTTTTCTTCACTTGATTGACAAGAATCCAGTACAGGGAGTACAAATAAGAGGTCGATTTCAAACTAGAAGCAAGCTGTGCAGGAGTCAGGATGAGTTCTTGGCAGCTATCTGGCTGTGCAGTGTTATTGGCAGCTCTCTTGTGCAAACCGGCGTTTAAAAACCCTCAAAGTTCCGTATTGTGGCTTTTTCAAAGCTCTCGGTGCTTTCAGGGATTATATGTTCACAGCTCCAGTAGTCACAGCCCCGCACATCCAGAGGCCCAGGCGCTCTTTCCTCCTGCCATTCCTCCAAATGGCTATCCCTCTCTTTAAAATAAACTGCGTTGCTAACTGTCTCTAGGTGACACTCCCTCTCTTTTTCTAACAGCCGTAACCGAACCGCATGCGACATAACTGCTGGTCTCGCCCCGTGCCAGGCTGCACGAGCTCTTGCGGTGGCATTAACTGCAGATTTCAATGCAGATTCATCCTGTGCGTCAGCCCCTTCGGTGAGGCTAATGGTTGGCTATTTCAATGAAGATTCGCTACACCTGCACATTTTTATGACTTGAACTGCAGTACATGTGCGCGTGCTTTGTAAAGACATGTACACAGAGGATAATGACTAAAAACTAATATCCAGAGGTTTAAACAGGGTAGGCAAAACGAATCACAATGTACGTGATACTGTCGTGTGGACGACTATTAATACAGAGCGTCCATGGATGGAATCGAGCTTAACGAGGCGTTTCCAATTCAATGGCGGATTGATACACGAGCAGGGGGCGGGGGGGGGGGCTTGGCTTACCTTCACGGCCCCAACAATGTTTTCTCCCTATGGAAATTGACTCGACGCGAGACGGAGGTAAAATGTGCAAAAGAGGAAATATTTATTATGGAACCCGAGAACAGTGAAACACGACGATAAAACCTAAACCCCTCTAATGGAGTGCCCCCATACTTCACTTCAAATACACAACACAGGAGGAATGAAACAAAGAAAACGTTGTGGTTCGGGTGTGGTTCGTCTTATCTGTCTGGATGTAGCCTCAGTCAGGAATCGTCCAGGCTCCGGTGTGCACGCTCCGTCAGGCCTCACAGAGTGCCTCTGGTGTGCACCCTCCGTCTGCTCAGCGGTAAGCCTTGCTCACACGTGAACGCCAGGGAGGAGAATCTGCGCTCCAACGTTCCCCCAACGTCCGTCGTAACGCAGGCAATTTGCGGTTTGCAAAGGAAAGGTCCAACCGGGAACGAAAGGCAAAAGGGAGGTCTGGGCAGGGAAAAAACCAAAGCGAGAAGGGCCAACTCAATTGGACGGTCCAGCGCAAGAGGGCCAAGGGAGGAGAGGAAATTGCCGGTGAGCGAGTCGTTTTACTGATTGTCTTCTGACGTCAGCTCTCTCCGTCTGCCAACCAGTACCTCGTTTACTCGTAACCTTTCGCACCTTTTTACGTCACCGGCGCTTTCCTCCAACCAGCCCGTCGCTTCTTGCCTTCCCGAATCTTCTGATCTCATCCGCCCCCTCCCATTGGCCGAGCGCTTGGTGCCCTGCTCCCATGCCATTGGTCGGTGGCCAATCACAAGTCCTTCTTGACTCTCCACAGATGACCGGCAATTGTTAGATCTAGGTTCCATGCGCACCCCCCTGAATGCTTTGAGAACTTCATTTTACAAGATTCACATCGAAATGCAGTCTAACTATTTTGGCAATAGATTGTCCCAATACATATGAATTATATATACTATATGCAGTCATCCCTCGCTATATCGCGCTTCACTTTTCGCGGCTTCGGTACATCGCGGGTTTTTCTCGCTAGTATATGTAAAATTATATATCGGATTTTTCATTATATCGCGGGATTCTGCGGCCTATAGGTATTTTTTTTTTTTTACATTTTAATTATTTTTGCGGTAAAATAAGCATTTTCTAGCCTAAAAAATTAATAATAATAAAAATAAAAATATAACACATTAATTAAAACCTATATTAAAAGAATATTACAGTAAATCGAAATAAAATACGCATTATAAATGAGTAGACAAAGAATCGCGCATTTTGAAAGTCCCGTATTCTGGGGGTAATTAACTTGTCCATGATTCTGGGGGTAATTAACCCATCCATAAGGAGGGTTCTTGGACGGTTCTTCGCTACTTTAAGTAATTTGCAAGGTTGATGCCAAACTGTGTCCTGCAGTTTAATGATCAATATGGTTTTAAGAGTCATCATACTTTGGGTAACCTCTAATTTACAATAACTTATGTTTACAACTTAGAGACACATGATCATGATGACGATTTTGATGATGTTGTCTAAAGCTGCAATTAAATTAAGTTGCTGAGTAACATGAATGACCGAGGTTGTGGAGGATGGGATTTTTCGGTCATTACCTTTTGATACAGATGAGATATCTGCTTCATCACTGCATCAGATCAGGAATAACCACCCTCCTCACCTCCTCTCCACCCCCCACTGCTTCCTACAAATTAACCATCAGGAAGCTGCTGCATATGCAAGAGGAAGCTAATGCATTTCTTATTAATTTTCAAAATTAATCATCATCTCTATTTTGAATAGCTCATGAAGACTTCTTTATGCTTAGGCCTCAGGTTTGATTAAAGGCACTTTTGTCAATTATTGCCTTTTGCTTTCAAAAACACAATTTGCATCAATGTAAATACTTTGTTGTACTGTACTTGTGTAGTTCCATGATCATATGTGTATGTTTGTTTGTTAATTAATTGCAATTATAAAAGAACTTGCATCAATGTACTGTACAGCTATATATACACGTACAAATATTTTTCTAATACGTAAGGACCAAGGATGGGTCTCAAAAGTGTGCTTAAGAGTGTAGAAAGGGTTCATAAGAGTGTGGGAAAGGTTTATAAGAGTATGGGGAGGGTTTTTAAAGGCTTAAAATATATAAAAATAATAAAATAAATATATGGTTTCTACTTCGCGGATTTTCACCTATCACGGGGGGTTCTGGAACGTAACCCCCGCGATAAACGAGGGATCACTGTATACTATACAATATATATATATATATATATATATATATATATATATATATTTATATAGAGATAGAGATAGAGATATATATATATATATATATATATATATATATATATATATATATATATATATATATATATATATATATATATATATATATATATATATATATATATATATATATATATATATATATATATATACATATACAGTGGAACCTTGACTTACGAGTGCACCAACTTACGAGTTTTCCGAGATACGAGCCGTCGCTCGGGCGGTTTATTGCTTTGAGATGCGAGCCGAGATTTGAGTTACGAGCTTTCGCCACCCGCCACCAGGTGGGTTCCGGTCACGTGGTTATCTTGCCGTGCAACTATCTCTGCCGTATATCGCTGCTGCTTTGTTTTCGCATTTTGGTTATTTTGGAAAATTTCTTAGTTTTAACCATGGGTCCTCAGAAATTGAGTGCCAAGGGAAGAGAGGATGATGTGCTTGGATATAAAACACGCAATCGTCGAAAAACATGAGCGAGGTGTGCGTGTTGTCGACTTGGTGAGGCGGATGTGAAGGCAGCTGAAGATTTTATTATAACTGAGAAGAAGAAGAGGATGATGTGCTTGGATATAAAACACACAATCGTCGAAAAACATGAGCGAGGTGTGCGTGTTGTCGACTTGGTGAGGCGGATGTGAAGGCAGCTGAAGATTTTATTATAACTGAGAAGAAGAAGAGGATGATGTGCTTGGATATAAAACACGCAATCGTCGAAAAACATGAGCGAGGAGGTGTGCGTGTTGTCGACTTGGTGAGGCGGGTGTGAAGGCATCTGAAGATTTTATTATAACTTTTGCCGAACTGATAGAAGCCGAACGATACATCCCCCAGCAAATCTTCAACTGTGACGAGACAGGGCTCTTCTGGAAAAAGATGCCGAGGAGGACGTATATAACGGCAGAGGAGAAGAGCATGCCAGGCCACAACTTGTTCAGAGTGCCGGCGATAGCTCGCCTTCTCTTTGTGGAAAACACGGTGAGATCCTTAACATCCAACAACTAATGGGACGCAAACGGGGCGCCCAGTTTAGCGGTACACACATTGATGAATCACCCTGCCTGTGATTCACCCATGACAGGTTATAGCTGGGTCGGGATTCAAACCCAGGCTGGACAGTTTAGAGTCAAGTGTGCGTACCTCCAGTCCAGGCCATCCTGCCAACTTGTATGCTGCATACAGGTGAAATATAAAGCGCGAGATATTTTTTATATATACTGTATATTAAAAAAAAAATTGGTGTGGTTTTTGGCAGGCTGGAACGGATTAATAGCATTTCAATGCATTTTAATGGGGAAATTTGATTTGAGAAACGAGCAAATTGAGTTACGAGCTCGGTCACAGAACGAATTAAACTCGTAAGTCAAGGTTCCACTGTATATATATATATATATATATAGGGTAGGAGTGACACCCATGCAGAATTTTTTTTTTTTTTAATAATAATTGTGGGGCCATAGGTCACGTGATATGGCAGGTAGCTTTGATTAAATGCAAATAATTAAAATATATATTTCTCCGAGACTGCTGAATGGAAATATTTGAAACTAGGCACATTATCATGAACGATCAATGGGGGGAAAAAGCATGATTATATCATAGGTGAAGTGGTATACCAGCCAAAAATTTTTTATCGAATTCTTTGTCGGAAAAATCTGAAATTGCATGCGCATGATCTCTGACTCATTTGTATTGAAATATATAAATTTTATGACCATCGGTCACATGGTTTGGCAGTCGTATTGGATTTAACCTAAAAACTTCTCTCAAACCAACCAAATCGCTTGACTCGACTACGTGTCATTGACTAGGCATGGCTATTAAAAGATTATCACAAACATTTGGTCGCATGATGTCAGCCATTTTGGATTAAAGAAAATATTAAATCATTTTATCTCTGAAACCGCTTACCATATCGATGCGAAATTTTCCAAATATTGAGCACCATTGTTGCATATGGGGTGAAAATGATCTCGTCACGTGGTTTGGCAGCCATCTTGGATAGAAAAATGAACCTCATCTGATCAACATGAAACTTCACAAACGTGATCCCCTACCTATACATATGCAGAGTGTGCATTTTTATAGTCATATGTCACGTGGTGTGGCTCTATATTAGCTTTAAAGCCAAAAAAAAAAAAAAAGTCCCTTCTCTGAAACCGCCTCACTGATTGATGTGAAACCTGTCATGGCTGGTGAAAATGTAATGCTTGAAAACAGCTGAAGGGATTTAAATGAAACTTTATTTTTAGGACATTGAATGAGGGCATCCACCCATTGTGGGACTATGTGAAGGCATATATTGGTGACAGTTGCATTGGTCTCGTTTTTTTTTTTGTTTTTTGTTTTTGTTAAGGTTGAAGGTATTCCAGTCAATTTTGTTTTTTAAAATTAAGTCCTGTCTGTTGTCAGTATCACTAACTTGCCACTAGATTGTCTTGATCCTCAAACGGTCCGACGGGGGAAGGAAAATTTATCTGATGTAAATTGCTGTCATGGTGTGCTGTCAGCAGGTTTTGCCGCATCTTAGAGCACACCATCCTTTCAGATGTATCATCCGGCTCATTTGCTTATCGATTTTTATGGTGTTACATTCCACCCTGTATTCTGAAGAGTAGACCACTGAGCTTCAGACCCTGCTGAATTCCTTTCCTGCTTTTGGCCATATAATTTGCATTAAACGCCATAAATGGAGATGGCTTCCCATGCTTGGGTTTTGTTTTGTTGTCTTAATGGATCAAAATGAACAAATGTGTGCTTATACAGCTTTTGCTAGTTCTGCTGACAGTTTTAATGTTGTGGAACACTTACCTTAGCAGTGAAGATTGAACATGATTTGAAGTGTTTTTTTTTTGTTTTTTTTAAAAATAGCTTCTGTTCTTTTTATTTTGCCGTGCATGATATGTCTTTGTACCTAGGATGATGGATTAAGAAAAGATTGCATTGGAGTGAACAACTCTTTCGATGTCCCAGGTAATGTTAAGCATTTTAAATACTTTATTGTCCTGTATAATACAAATGAAACATTGCATGAACTACTTTATTATTTATTTAGCCAACTCCCCCCCCCCCCCCCCCCCCCTTGCATAGCAGGAGACAGGGTCTTGCAATTGTCTGTTTGTCTCTGCATCTGTCCAAACTCCAACGTTTTTTTTTTGTTTTTTTTTTACATTTGAGCTTTTGTCAAATTTTGAACAAACCTTTTATTACAAGAATATAGAGAACACGCATTAATAAAATCTACAATTTTTAAAAACTCTCGTTTTCGTCAAGTTTACTTCGAGTACAAAGTGGAGGCGGAAGAGCTTTGCAAAAATAACTGCAATACATTTTAAAATACTAAGAATATTAGTATTTTCTGCAATACTATTTCTGCAATTTCTGCAATAACTGCAATACCGCTTCTTGAGATCTCGCGAGATCTCGGAGACGGTGGGAGGGATTTTCGAAGCTCCACACGGTCTCCACGTTTTTCGAAGTTAAGGCTGTTCACAATTGTATTTTGTCGAAACTGTATTTATCTTTCGGTGTGTGAAGTTATTGTGTGCAACTTTGGTTGTTTCTCGGTGTTTATCTTTCATAAATTGATCGTCTGTTTGCCGTGTCGTGTCTTGAGGCCTTGTACAGTGTGCACTGTACAACCTTGAGGCTTTGTTTTTCTCTCAGCGGTCCGTCGTTTGTGATCCAATAACTTTCGTTCTCTGTATTCCCAGGCTTTTCACCCATAGCCTACTTCCTTGTGTAAATCTCAACTCAAAAAAACAAAAAAAAACAAAAAAAAACATTTCCTTCTCTGTTCTCATTCGTTTATTCATTCTTATTCGTTCGTTCGTTCTTCGACCACGTGTTTCTCCCCCATTTCCCCAGATAGTTTTCACTCATTAACCTTCAATGTTTACACTTTCCCCTGAAGTTATGTATTCCGTCATATTTTATAACACCTTTTTCTTCTTCTTCTTTAAAAGGCTGCTTTCGACTTGCTCACCAAATCAATTCATCCCAAAAAAAATATCCATCTCCTATAGTGCCTTTTTTCTACATTCCCTAAACTCTCCTGCACTCCATCCTCCATCCAGCGTCCTTAAACGTATTTTTAACTCGAAGGTCACAAGAAACTCATTTTGCAATAAATGTTCGTTTCCCATAAATCGTACACTTTCAAAAATCCAATCTCACCCCTCCCCTCCAAATCTTCCCCATAACCCCTCCCCTCCAAATCTTCCCCATCACCCCTCCCCTCCAAATCTTCCCCATCACCCATCCCTTTCAAATCTCCCCCCTTGCCCCCTCCCTCCTAAACTACCCCCTCACCCCTCCCCGCCAAGACGCCCCCTCGCCCCTCCCCTCCTAGACTCCTGCCTCACCCCTCCCCTCCAAATCTCCCCCATATCCCATCCCTTTCAAATCCCTCCCCTTGTCCCTTCCCTCCCAAACTCCCCCCTCACCCCTCCCCTTCAAATCTCCCCACCCTCATTGCTTCTCAATTTCCCCCCTCTCACTCCCCCTCCTCAAAGCGTCCTCCCCGCTTCTTCCCCCTTCAAACTCTCACCTCCATCTCCCCCAACCTTCTGCCTCGCTCTTCCCCCTCCTCAAATAACACCTCATTGTGGCTCACCCAATCACCATCAAACCTTTTGTCCGCCCCATCCTTCCCTTTCTCCGAGCTATTCTGAAATCTCTGACACACCTTCAACAGCTCTCCCTATCTCTTCCACCTCTTCCACATCTTACCCTACCCCTCCTCCCCCCTGTTCTGTATCTGATGCTCCCCCTTCCTCTTCATTAACGGTATGGACCTCAAACATCCGGGGCCTTCGTTCAAACTTAACTGATCTCTCCATACAGGTTGCTTCTGTCAAACCAGACGTGATCTGCTTAACAGAAACTTTCCTCCTTTATGATGTCTCTGATTCCATAGTATCTCTCCCGGGCTACTCCCTCCTCCGGTATGATAGACCTGAGCCTCGTCCTGGAGGCAGGGTTGCTATCTTTATCAAAAACTCTCTTCCTCACTCGCCCTGCACTGCACTCTCTCCACCTCACCCCCAGGAATACCTCTGGCTACGGCTTCCCCTTCGCTCCCACCTCTTGTTCATATGTGTGTTGTACCGTCCACCAAACAGTGATGACTCCATCTACATCTCGCTGTCTGATGATATGGACCAACTTCTATCTACTCATCCCAACTCTCTCTTCCTCATATGTGGTGATTTCAATTGTCACCATGCCAGTTGGCTGGGTGTGGGTACCTCTCTCACCAGCCATGGCTCTTCAGCAAAGGACTTCTGCGACTCACTGGGACTGACACAATCTGTCAATTTCCCGACCCGGATCTCAGTCAACGGAACATCTTCTCTTCTGGACTTGGTTATGACTAACTTCCCTGAAAATGTCTGCTGCTCTTCTTCTGCTCCGATCGGATCATCTCATCATGTCCTTGTTAAAGTGGACATCTCTCTGACCATCCTCAGGGAGCCTGCTCAGCGTCGACGAGTCTGGCATTTCACTCAGGCCAACTGGCACGGTCTTCAGGCAGCCATCAATCATCTGGACTGGTCTCCCATCTCTACCACCTCTGACATCAACTCATCCTGGGAATTCTTCCAAAGTAAATTGCTCTCTCTCATGCACAGATTTATCCCATCTCGTCTTCAGTTGTCATACCCTTCCTCCCGTCCATGGTACACGGAATCTTGTGGTGAGGCTGTTGCCCAGAAACAACTTGCCTTCGTCTCCTGGAAAGCAAATCCAACGGAAGGAAATCTCATTTCCTTTCACAAAGCCCGAAACAAGTGTGTGTCCACCCTCAGGAGAGCCAGGAAACAATATCTCTCCGTTCTCAAGACCGAACTCTCTTATCTGTCTCCCTCTTCCAAATCCTGGTGGCGTCTGGTCAAATCCGTTTCTGGTGTTTGTTCCCCCTCCATCCCCTCCCTTACCTCAAATGGCTACACAGCTGACTCCGCACGTGAAAAAGCTGAATGCCTCAACTCTGTGTTTGCCTCTAAATCTTGTGTCCCAAACCCATCCCTCTCTGTACCCACCATACCCAGTCGTACCCTGCTGCTCCTGGACTCCGTGTCCTTTCCTCCTGACAAGGTGGAAAAGTTTCTGTCAACCCTCGACTCTGATTCTGCAACTGGACCCGACGGCATCAGCCCACGGGTCCTAAAATCCTGCTCTGCTGCTCTATCTCACCCTCTCTCTGTTCTCTTCACCCTCTCTTTTGCTCAAGGTCAACTGCCATCTGCTTGGAAATCAGCCAACATCACCGCTTTGCACAAAAAAGGTGCAAAAACAGATCCTAGCAACTACAGACCAATCAGCCTTCTCCCAATTATCAGCAAAGTTATGGAATCCATCATTGCTTCGGATATGAAATCTTTCCTCTTCTCCAATGGCTTGATCTCTGATCATCAATTTGGTTTCAGACCAGGTCACTCTACTCTGGACATGCTGCTTCTGCTGTCTCAACAATGGATGGAGGTCCTCAATGCCAAACAGGAAATTAGAGCTGTCTCCCTCGACATATCACGTGCCTTCGACACGGTCTGGCACCCCGCTCTGCTCACCAAACTCTCCTCCTTTGGTATCCATGGAAATCTTCACGCATGGCTGGCGGACTTCCTCTCTAGTCGTCGTCAACGTGTGGCCCTGAATGGGTTTCTCTCATCTCCTATTCCTGTTCAGGCTGGAGTTCCCCAAGGCAGTGTTCTGGGCCCCGTGCTTTTTCTGGTCTTCATCAATGATCTCTCTGACTCTCTCGAAAATCCTCTCTATCTCTTTGCTGATGACTCCACTCTCTGCCGCTCCATTCCTCTTCCCTCAGATCGGCAGTCTGCTGCCTCCTCACTCTCTGAAGACCTGGACAAAATCACAGACTGGTCAAACAAGTGGAACATGTCTTTCAATCCTGACAAATCTCACACTCTTACTATGTCTCTCCGAAAAGATCGACTGGACAACCCTCCCATCTACTTTCTCAACAATCCTCTCCAAGAAGTTCTGTCGCTCAAGATTTTGGGTCTCACTATCTGCCATGATCTTTCTTGGGAAAACCACATTTCCAAGCTGGCCTCCAAAGCCAGTCGCCGACTGGGCATCCTCCGTCGTGCGAAGTCCTTCCTCGGCACACCTGAGCTCCTCACCACATACAAGGCTTTCATCCGCAGCTCAATGGAATACTGTTCTCCCCTATGGGCCGGTGCTCCTGCCTCACACCTAGCTCGGCTTCACGCTGTTGAAACCAAAGCTTTCAGAATTATTGGAATCTCCCGCGATGAAGCTATCTCTGAGGGCCTTTCACTCACTCACCGCAGGCAGGTAGGTGGTCTTTCTGTCTTCTACCGACTCCTCTCCGGCCTTGCACCCCCAGCTCTCTCTGTGCTCTGTCCCCCAAATATTCCTACAGGTCGCACAAGATCTGCCAGCAACCCTCTGATGGTTAAACTGCCGAAATCTCGGCTCTCTGCTCACCTTCACTCTTTCATTCCTCTTTTCTCCCGCCTCTGGAACAAACTCCCTCACTCCCTTCAATCCCACTCCTCCCTCCAGGTCTTTAAAACAGCTGTTCACCACCATCTCTTATCTTCCCCCATCCAAAACCTTGATCTTCTCTACCCCTGCTAATTTCACCCCAATTCCACTTTTTTGAAATACCAACTTCTTTCCTGGAAGTCCTGGCAGTGTCCATATGTTTTATACCTCTCCCACCGCCCCCTTCCCATGCCCCCCCCCCCCCCAAAGCCCTCGCCCTCTCTCAGATCTCTCGATGTCTCCATGTCTCTCGGTCCCTGCTCTCAAATGTTGTGTTTGTGTCCTTCCCCCTCTCTCCCCATCTTGTCTACCGCTCCCGATGTTATATGTTTGATGTGTCGGTTTGTCTTTCTGTGTGATTAATGTTCGCTCTTTCACGAGCCTCGATCTTGTATATAAAAAAAAAAAAAAAAAAAATTGGCTGCAGTTAAGAAGGGGTCATGGTTTACCAAAACCGCCACAACAATTTTCTTTCTCACACAAAGGAAAGACTCGTCCAAAGTAAGACCCTTGCCTCTGTTTTGGATGGAGTTGATTCCTGTTGTCTTTGTGATTCATTCATTACTTTTGAAGTAAAATAAACTCAGCAGATTGAATTTGAAAATGTGAGCTGATTTTTATTATTTTATTTTTTTTGAAACTATTTTTATGGCGTAGCTCATAGGACAAAGCTGTCTAGAACAGTGATTGTCTGTCTGTATTTATGTATATATGTTTGTCCCCTTAAACATATACTAATCAGAGCTGAGGCTCTAGTCAATGATGGGGGTGATGTCATGTAATTGCGTCTGTGATGTGATTGCGTCTGTGATGTGATTACGTCTGTGATGTGATTGCGTCTGTGATGTGATTGCGTCTGTGATGTGATTGCGTCTGTGATGTGACTGCGTCTGTGATGTGATTGCGTCTGTGATGCGATTGCGTCTGTGATGCGATTGCGTCTGTGATGCGTTTGCGTCTGTGATGCGATTGCGTCTGTGATGCGATTGCGTCTGTGATGCGATTGCGTCTGTGATGCGATTGCGTCTGTGATGCGATTGCGTCTGTGATGCGATTGCGTCTGTGATGCGATGACGTATGTGATGTCATCACGGCGTACCACGGCTGACTCCACACACTGCCATTTTGATTCCTGCGCTGTTCAGGCCGAACCTATCGACTCTGTCGTACATCACAATCGCCATGTTCTACCATTACGGTTTTCATTGTCTGAAACAAAAACAAACCGATTGTTAAAATTACCATCAAATATCGAAAGCATAGGTGTTACGGTTCTTCCAACGTCACAGTACTTATAGGGTACAGTACACAGTACTTGTAGCATCATGGCTCACCTCCAGGACGCTTCGGACACATTAGCGCAGGTTTATTAATACAGTAGTATTGTTTTTTAATCTATCTATAATTCCAGTAATCTCTGTGTGTATGTTTGTATGTTTGTATGTTTGTATGTCTGTATGTCTGTGACCGCTGTTTCTCGACAACCACGGGTCCGATATACTTTAAACTTGCCAGGTATATTGCTGGGGACCCGAGGATGTGCCTTTTCAAGGTTTCATATTAATCGGAGAAGTAGTTACCGAGCTATGTCCAGAAAACGATTCAACCAATCAGAGAGCAGCGAGCTATCACGTGTGCCGAACGTGGCGAACAGACTCTGCCTCGGACGGCACATTTGAGAGCGTATTCATTTATTTCACGTTGGAAAACTATGTTGCCGTTAAACTATGTTTTAAAACTAATTAAAACTAATTTGCGATTCATTCGCTTTCCTGCGCGTTTGTGCACGCGATGGCGATTTCTTTACCAAACTCCGCAAGCCGTTCGCTTTGGACCAAACCATTTCATGTAAATAGAGGGGGGGGATTGTCACCGTACTCGCAAGCGGTTCGCTTTGGACCAAACCATTTCATGTAAATAGAGGGGGGGGATTGTCACCGTACTCGCAAGCCATTCGCTTTGGACCAAACCATTTCATGTAAATAGAGGGGGGGGGGGGGGGGGGATTGTCACCGTACTCGCAAGCCGTTCGCTTTGGCTTTGCGAATGGACCAAACCATTTCATGTAAATAGAGGGGGGGGGGGATATAATTTTAGATATATATATAGTACGGGCATGCCCTAGTAATAATAATAGCGTTAACACTAATATAGTAAATCTAATTGAAATACTGCCATCCCTTTGTCATTATTGTGAAGTTTCTCGATTGACATGGTGTATGGTTGGTTCATTGTTGACTCAAACCATAGAATAAATGAGTGCCTCAATGCAATCTTTTTTTCTTTTTTTAAATCTTTTTTTTGTATCCAAGATCGAGGCTCGTGTAAGAGCTAACATCAATCACACACAAAAAAAATGGACACACAAAACATACAATAAAGGGAGCGGGAGACAAGATGGGGAGAGGGAAGCACAAGTACAACAGCAGGGAAGAGGGACATTGGAAGATCTGTGAGAGGGAGAGGGCTTGGGGGGAGGAGGCATGGGAAGGTTGCTCTCCCCTCTGGGCTGGTGCTCCTGCCTCACACCTAGCTCGTCTTCACGCTGTTGAAACCAAAGCATTCAGAATCATTGGAATCTCCCGCGATGAAGCTAACTCCAAGGGCCTCTCACTCACTCACCATAGGCAGGTTGGTGGTCTTTTTGTCTTCTACCGACTCCTCTCTGGCCTTGCCCCCCCCCCCCCCAGCTCTCTCTGGGCTCTGTCCCGCAAATATTCCTACAGGTCGCATAAGATCTGCCTGCAACCCTCTTATGGTTAAACTGCCAAAATCAAGACTCTCTGCTCACCTTCACTTCTTCATTCCTCTTTTCTCCCGCCTCTGGAACAAACTCCCTCACTCTCTTCAATCCCACTCCACCCTCCAGGTCTTTAAAACAGCTGTTCACCACCATCTCTTATCTTCCCCCATCCAAAACCTTGATCTTCTCTACCCCTGCTAATTTCACCCCAATTCCACTTTTTTGAAATACCAACTTCTGTCCTGGAAGTCCTTGGTGTCCCTGTGTTTTATACTTCTCCCACCCCCTCCCCCCCTTCCCACGCCGCCTCCTCCCCCCAAGCCCTCTCCCTCCCACACATCTCCCTGCTCTCAAATATTGTGTTTGTGTGCTTCCCCTTCTCTTCCCATCTTGTCTTCCGCTCCCTCTTTTTATATATTTTGTTTGTCTGGTTGATTTGTTTGTGAAGTAAATGTTATCTCTTTCACGAGCCTCGATTCAGTATACAGAAAAAGGTGTGGGGGGTGGGGGAGGAGGGATGGGAAGGTGTGGGGGGGGGGGGGTGGAGGGTGGTGGGAGAGGTATAAAACACATGGACACTGCTAGAACTTCCAGGAAACAAGTCAGTATTTCCAAAAAATTGGATTTGGGCTGAATTAACGGGGGTAGAAGAGATCAAGGGAGGAGTGAAGGTGAGCAGAGATTCTTGATTTTGGCAATTTCACCAGAAGAGGGTTTCTGGCAGATCTTTTGCGACCTGTGGGAATATTTGGGGGACAGAGCACAGATAGAGGTGAGGGAGCTCGGCCGGATAGGAGTCGGTTGGAGACAGAAAGACCACCTACCTACCTACCTACCTACCTACCTACCTGCCTGCGGTGAGTGAAAGGCCGTGGGAGTTGGCTTCATCACGGGAGATTCCAATGATTCTGAAAGCTTTGATTTCAACAGCTTGAAGACGAGCTCGGTGTGAGGCAGGAGCACCAGCCCAGAGGGGAGAACAGTATTCCATTGAGCTGCGGATGAAAGCCTTGTATGTGATGGGGTGCTCAGGTGTGCGAAGGAAGGACTTTGCATGACGGAGGATGCCCAGTCGGCGACTGGCTTTGGAGGCCAGCTTGGAAATGTTGTTTTCTAAGGAAAGATCATGGCAGATAGTGAGACCCAAACGCTTGAGTGACAACTTCTTGGAGCGGATTGTTCAGAAAGTAGATGGGAGGGTTGTCCAGTCAATCTTTTCTGAGAGACATAGTGAGTGAGATTTGTCAGGATTGAAAGGCGTGTCCACTTGTTTGATCAGTCTGATTTTATCCAGGTCTGCAGAGTGAGGAGTCTGCAGACTGCTAATCTGAGGGATGAGGAATGGAGTGGTAGAGAGTGGAGTCGTCAGCAAAGAGAGAGAGAGGATTTTCAAGAGAGATCTTTGATGAAGACCAGAAAAAGCCCAGAACACTGCCTTGGGGAACTCCAGCCTGAACAGGAAGGGGAGATGAGAGAAACCCATTGAAGGCCACACGTTGACTACGACCAGAGAGGAAGTCTGCTTGCCATGCGTGGAGGTTTCCATGGAAACCATCGGAGGAGAGTTTGGTGAGCAGAGCGGGGTGCCAGACCGTATTGAAGGCACGTGATATGTCAAGGGAGACAGCTCTAATTTCCTGTTTGACATTGAGCACCTCCATCCATTGTTGATAGCTGAAGCAGCATGTCCAGAGTAGAGTGACCTGGTCTGAAACCAAACTGATGATTAGAGATAAAGCCATTGGAGAAGAGGAAAGATTTGATATTCGAAGCAATGATGGATTGATGAATGATGGATTCACTTGATTCAATTTTACATCAAATTCACATCAAATTGAATTAAATCATGATTGATTAAATCCAATCAAATCAACAAATTCAAAATCGATTCAAAGATTGATTCAATCAAATTGAATTCACATCAAATGATTCACTCATTCACATCAAATGAATGATGGATTCACTTCCCATGGTGACAACAGTTTATGGACTTGGAGTACTTAAAAATTTTTTTTTATACTTGCATTATTTGCTAACTTGTATCCCCACCCTGGTCATACTGTCCTCTTCAACTAAAGTATCAAACAAGCCCGGCTAAGCCGCTGTTAGACTTTTGGTCTTTTGGTTAAATGTTGAAGCCTGTAATACGTTTAACTTGAGAACGGCTGAAGGGATCTAATGCAAACTTGGTACAGGGATGTATAATGATGTGAAGATCAACTGATTTTTTTGGGTTTAAGAGGTCAAATGTCAGACATACCATGAGGTAAAAATTATGTTACTGAGCTAACTAGTGAACTGCTCTTTGGATTTTCACCAAACTTTGTGTAATTGGTTCACGAGTTATCAAGTGACCACTATATTCGTCGTGTGTGTGTGTGTGTGTGTGTGTGTGTGTGTGTGTGTGTGTGTGTGTGTGTGTGTGTGTGTGTGTGTGTGTGTGTGTGTGTGTGTGTGTGTGTGTGTGTGTGTGTGTGTGTGTGTGTGTGTGTGTGTGTGTGTGTGTCCGTCCGTCCGTCCGTCCGTCCGTCCGTCCGTCCGTCCGCAGCATAACTACCCGATGATATCATCCGGTGTTGATGAAACTTGGGTGGGAGGTTGATATCATGATCTGGTTGTGTCCTGCCTGGAGTGGGCGTATTGCGGGCGGAGCCACGCCCGACAAAGATGTATTTTTAGGAGGTAATCAAGTTCAAGCTACATCTTCTCCGAGGGGTTTAGTGGAATCTGACAGGGGTTTCGATATTTGGTTCGGCCAATGTCATGTGTCTAGCCCCACGGAGCTCGATGTTTCCTCTTTTTTTTTTTTTTTTTTTTTTTTTAATTTCATTTCATTTTTCACCGAATTTTCGGTATTGTGTAGCTAACTCACCTCATAACTGATTATACATTATTTTCTATCTCATTTCAAGGTCAGTAACCTTCGTTTTGACATTTCCAGGCCTGGCCTGTTTCGGTTATAGTCCGTCCTTTGTCATTGAATGCCGCTCGCTCATGAACCATCGTCGTCTCCTGACTTGTTATATATTCTGATGCAAAGATAAACTAATATTTTAAGGTCAAAGGTCAGAGGTCATTTCAGGTAAAAAATATAACTTGAATAGATGAAGGGATTTAAATAAAACTTAGTGCAAGTGTGCATAATGATGTAAACATTAACTGATTCGATTTTGGGATCAAGAAGTCAAAGGTCAGAGTTCATGTCAAGTAAAAATTATGTTGCCGCACCAACTTGTGAACAAATGATTGGATTCTAAACAAACTTGGTGCAAGTATCTTCTATGGAAGACAGCCGTTGGGCTGTGTCACCATTTTTCTCAAAGATGGCTGAACAGATCTTCGTCAAACTTTTGGAGATTCATCAGTGATTGTTTGGGAGTGTTTTTGGCAAAAAAGGTTGGTTTTTTTGGAATCAAAAAAAATCGCCCTGTTGTGACAAAGCCTTTTTGGTTAATGACAGTTGTATAAAAGAACACAGTCGCATAAATAAATACAAAACTACAGATACATTCAAAGTAGTTTGTCAACCCTCGTCTCTGATTCTGCATGGACTCGACTCTGAATGGACCAGACGGCATCAGCCCACGGGTCCTAAAATCCTGTTCTGCCGCTTTTTCACTCCCTCTCTCTTCTCTTCACCCTCTTTTGCTCAAGGTCATCTGCCATCAACTTGGAAATCGGCCAACATCACCGCTTTACAAAAAAAGGTGCTAAAACACATCCTTGCAACGACAGACCAATCAGCCTGCTTCCAATTATCAGCAAAGCCATGGAATCCATTATTGCTTCGGATATGAAATCTTTCCTCTTCTCCAATGGCTTGATCTCTGATCATCAATTTGGTTTCAGACCTGGTCACTCTACTCTGGACATGCTGCTTCTGCTGTCTCAATAAAATGGATGGAGGTCCTCAATGCCAAACAGGAAAGCAGAGCTGTCTCCCAAGACATATCTCGTGGCTGCAATACGGTCTGGCACCCCGCTCTGCTCACCAAACTCTTCTCCTATGGTATCCATGGAAATCTCCACGCATGGCTGGCGGACTTCCTCTCTCGTCGTCGTCAACATGTGGCGCTGAATGGGTTTTTCTCATCTCCCCTTCCTGTTCAGGCTGGAGTTCCGCAAGGCAGTGTTCTGGGCCCTAAGCCTTTTCTGGTCTTCATCAATGATCTCTGACTGTTGAAAAACCTCTCTACCTCTTTGCTGATGACTCCACTCTCTGCCGCTCCATTCCTCATCCCTCAGATCGGCAGTCTGCAGCCTCCTCACTCTCTGCAGACCTGAACAAAATCACAGACTGGTCAAACAAGTGGAACATGTCTTTCAATCCGGACAAATCTCACACTCTTACTATGTCTCTCCGAAAAGACCGACTGGACAACCCTCCCATCTACCTTCTGAACAATCCTCTCCAAGAAGTTCTGTCACTCAAGCTTTTGGGTCTCACTATCTGCCATGATCTTTCCTGGGAAAACCACATTTCAAGCTGGCCTCCAAAGCTCGTCGCCGACTGGGCTTCATCCGTCGTGCGAAGTCCTTCCTTGGCACACCTGAGCTCCTCACCACGTAAAAGGCTTTCATCCGCAGCTCAATGGAATACTGTTCTCCCCTCTGGGCTGGTGCTCCTTCCTCACACCTAGCTCGGCTTCACGCTGTTGAAACCAAAGCTTTCAGAATCATTGGAATCTCCCGCGATTAAGCTAACTTCGAGGGCCTTTCACTTAATCACCGCAGGCAGGTTGGTGGTCTTTCTGTCTTCTACCAACTCCTCTCCGGCCTTGCTCCCCCAACTCTCTGTGGGCACTGTCCCCCAAATATTTCTACAGGTCGCACAAGATCTGCCTGCAACCCTCTTATGGTTAAACTGCCAAAATCAAGCCTCTCTGCTCACCTTCACTCCTTCATTCCTCTTTTCTCCTGCCTCTGGAACAAACTCCCTCACTCTCTTGAATCCCACTCCTCCCTCCAGGTCTTTAAAACAGCTGTTCACCACCATCTCCTATTTTCCCCCATCCAAAACCTTGATCTTTTCTACCCCCGCTAATTTCACCCCAGATCCACTTTTTTTAAATACCAACTTCTTTCCTGGAAGTCCTTGCAGTGTCCTTGTGTTTTATACTTCTCCCCACCCACCCCCCCTTCCCACTCCGCCTCCCCCCAAGCCCTCTCCCTCCCACAGATTTCCCGATGTCCCTGCTCGCAAATGTTGTTTGTGTGCTTCCCCTTCTCTCCCCATCTTGTCTACCGCTCCCCTTATTATATACTTTGTGTCTGTTTTTTTTGTGTGATAAATGTTAGGTCTTTCACGAGCCTCGATTCTGTATACAAAAAAAACAAATGTACACCGCCCCCATGCGAAATAATTAAATATCAGCCAGCGCGGCATTGCCTGTGTGCCTCCGGCGCCCGGCAATACCGCCGTGCAGCTCAAATACTGTATTTGGAGAGAGAGGTGTGCAATATTTGATTGATTAATTGCATAATTAAAATTAATAAAGATTGTCTTAGAATATTTTTTAAATCAACTGGCTAATAGCATAACTAAACCACCAGTGCTTCATCCGAAGATGTAACTTTTAGAAATTTAGTTAAATAAGTCATTAATAAAAAAATTAAATAATTAATTTATCAATCAATGAATAATCAATTACTTGATAATCAATAAATTAAAAATACCCTTTACAGACTTTACAAAATACCCTTTGACACTTGGTCATTGTGATGTCGAAATATCAGCTTCCGAGCTCAAAAGGTGCCTGAGATATTGGCCAGATCCGAAAGAAAATAAATAAGTGATTAATAATTAAAAGAAATGAATAATAATCGTAAAAAAAATTCAATAATCAATCAATTGCCGAAAAGAACACATAAACCACCACCATTTCATCCGAATCTGCAACTTAATTTTTTTTTTTTAAATCGTCATTAATCAAATAATTAAATAATTATTCGATTTATTGATTAATGAATAAATCAAAAATAGCCTTTACAGCCAAATCACTTGGTTATTGGCATGTCTAAATATCAACTTCCTAACTCAAAAGGTGTCTGAGATAATGTCCAGAAGAGAGGAAATGTATAAGTACTTAATCACTGATAATTAAATGACTAATTAATTGATTAATGAATAAATCAAAAATATCCTTTGGAGCCAAATCATTTGGTCATTGTCATGTCCAAATATCAGCTTCCTGACTCAAAAGGTGCCTGAGATAATGGCCAGAAGAGAAAGGAAATGTCCAAGTACAGATACATTCAAAGTACACTGTCCCCATGTCAAATAATTAAATATCCTCCAGCGCGGCATTGCCGGGGGCGCCTCTGGCGCTGGCGCCCGGCAATACCGCCGTGCAGCTCATGGAGACTGCATTTGGAGGGAGAGGTGTACAATAATTGATTGATTAATTGCATAATTAAAATCAATAAAAGATGGTCATAAAATATTTTCTTAATCAATTGGCTAATAGAATAACTAAACCACTCGTGCTTCATCTGAAGATGTAACTTTTCGAAATTTAATTAAATAACTCATTAATAAAAAATTAAAAAATTAATTGATTAATCAATAAATAATTAATCGATTAATCAATAAATAATTAATCGATTAAATGATTAATCAATAAATCAAAAATATCCTTTCCAGCTAAATCACTTGGTCATTATCATGTCCAAATATCAGCTTCCTAGCTCAAAAGGTGCCTGAAATATTGGCCAGATGAGAAAGAAAATAAATAAATGATTAATAATGAAAATAAATAAATAATAATAATAATCATAAAAAAATTAAATAGTTAATCAATTGGGTAATAGAATACATAAACCACCACCATTTCATCCGAATCTAACTTTAAAAATATTAATCAATCAAATCATTCATCGAATAATTAAATAATTCTATCAAAAATATCCTTTACAGCCAAATCATGGTCATTGGCATGTCCAAATATCAGCTTCCTAACTCGAAAGGTGCCCGAGATAATGGCCAGAAGAGAAAGGAAATATATAAGTACTTAATCTCTAATAATGAAATAACTCGGACCTCTGCACGGCAGCAAAAGTTATAGTATTTTTTCCATTCGTGTCTTTGTCAATTTCTACTCGTTTTTTTTTGGGCATGTGTTGCAGTGTTTTCCAGTTGGTGTTGATTTGCAATTCTTGCAAACTTTTGTATAATTCAATCGTTTTCTGTCCCACCGCGTGCGTGGCCTGGTTTCTCTCGGCTTCCCTACCCCCATAGTTGTTCTGTGAATTTAAGTTCTTTCCTTCGCTGTATTGCTTATTTCTTAGATTTTCTCTTCTCCCCCTAACTTCCCTGAACATCGACCACTTGTCTAACGTTTTAAATCTCTTCAAAGTCTCTTCACGTCTCTTCTCGTCACGTCACGTCACGTCTCTTCAAAGCTGTCCATGCGCGCACGCTTTCGAAGTTAAGTAACTTTTCACAATTGTATTTTTGTCGAAACTGTATCTTTCTTTCGGTGGGTGTAACTATTGGTGTCTTTAATAGTATTCTTGGTGTTGGTTTTTCATACCTGTGTACAGAATCGTCGGTTAGTTCGTGTCGCGTATTCTGAGGCCTAGTGTAGTACTAGTAGGCTACCGTGTCTGACCTTGGCTTAAGGCTTTGTTTCTGTCTCAGCGATTCTTTGATTGCGCTCGCAATTACTTTCGGTCTCTATTTTTCACGTTTCACGTTCGGTTTCTGTCTGTTTTCATCTCAACTAAAAAAAAAAAAAAAAAAAAAAAAATTCCCTTCTCTGTTCTTATCCATTCGTTCTTATTTGTTCGTTCGTTCTTCGACCACGATGTTCGTGATCACGTGTTCACGTCATTAAAAAATGTTTCAGCTGTCCCCTGAAGAACTGTATTCTGTCATATACTATAACACCTTTTTCTTCTTCTTCTATAAAAGGATGCTTTCGACTTGCTCACCAAATCTATTCATTCCAAAAAAAAATTCCATCTCTTACAGTTACAGTGCCTCTTTCATCCATTCCCTAAACTCTTCAGAACTCCACCCATCCTTCAGCGTCCTCAAAAGTATTTTTGATTTGAAGGTCTCAAGAAACTCATTTTGCAATAAATGTTCGTTTCCCATTAATCGTACACTTTCTAAAATCCAATCTCACCCCTCCCCTCCAAATCTTCCCCATCACCCCTTCCCTCCAAAACTTCCCCATCACCCCTTCCCTCAAAAACTTCCCCATCACCGCTCCCCTTCAAAACTTGCCCATCACCCCTCCCCTCCAAATCCACCCCCTTGCCCCTCCCCTCCATAACTTCCCTATCACCCATCTCTCTCAAATATTACCCCTTGCCCCTCCCCTCCAAATCTTCCCCATCACCCATCCCTTTCAAATCTTCTCCCTTGCCCCTTCCCTCCTTAACTCCCCCCACACCCCTCCCCTCCGAGACCCTCCCTCACTCCTCTCCTCCGAGACTCCCCTCTCACCCTTCCTCCTCAAAGCGTCCTCCCCGCTTCTTCCCGCTTCCAACTTTCACCTTCATCTCCCTCAACCTTCTGCCTCACTCGTCCCCTCCTCAAATAACACCTCACTGCGCCTCACCCAATCACAATCAAACCTTTTGTCTGCCCCATTCTTCCCCTTTCTCCAAGCTATTCTGAAATCTCTGACACACCTTCAACAGCTCTCCCTACCTATTCCTCCTCTTCCACATCTTACCCTACCGCTCCACCCCCCTGTTCTGTATCCGATGCTCCCCCTTCCTCTTCCTTAACAGTATGGACCTCAAACATCCGGGGCCTTCGCTCAAACTTGACTGATCTCTCCATACAGGTTGCTTGTGATAAACCAGACGTGATCTGCTTAACAGAAACTTTCCTCCTTCATGATGTCTCTGATTCCTTGGTATCTCTCCCAGATTACTCCCTCCTCCGGTATGATAGACCTGAGCCTCGTCCTGGAGGAGGGAGGGGGGGGGGGGGGGGGGGGGTTTCGATCTTTAAAAAAAAACTCTCTTCCTCACTCGCCCTGCACTGCCCTCTCTCCACCTCACCCCCAGGAATACCTTTGGCTACGGCTTCCCCTTCGCTCCCACCTTTTGTTCATATGTGTGTTGTACCGTCCACCAAACAGTGATGACTCCATCTACATCTCGCTGTCTGATAATATGGACCAACTTCTATCTACCCATCCCAACTCTCTCTTCCTCATATGTGGTGATTTCAATTGTCACCATGCCAGTTGGCTGGGTGTGGGTTCCTCTCTCACCAGCCATGGCTCTTCAGCAAAGGACTTCTGTGACTCACTGGGACTGACACAATCTGTCAATTTCCCGACCCGGATCTCAGTCAACGGAGCATCTTCTCTTCTGGACTTGGTTATGACTAAATTCCTGAAAATGTCTGCTGCTCTTCTTCTGCTCCAATCGGCTCATCTGATCATGTGCTTGTTAAAATGGACATCTCTCTGACCATTCTCGGAGAGCCTCCTCAGCGTCGACGAGTCTGGCATTTCACTCAGGCCAACTGGCATGGTCTTCAAGCAGCCATCAATCATCTGGACTGGTCTCCCATCTCGACCACCTCTCCTCTGGGCTGGTGCTCCTGCCTCACACCTAGCTCGTCTTCACGCTGTTGAAACCAAAGCATTTAGAATCATTGGAATCTCCCGCGATGAAGCTAACTCCAAGGGCCTCTCACTCACTCACCGCAGGCAGGTTGGTGGTCTTTCCGTCTTCTACCGACTCCTCTATGGCCTTGCCCCCCCAGCTCTCTCTGGGCTCTGTCCAGCAAATATTCCTACAGGTCGCACAAGATCTGCCTGCAACCCTCTTATGGTTAAACTGCCAAAATCAAGACTCTCTGCTCACCTTCACTCCTTCATTCCTCTTTTCTCCCGCCTCTGGAACAAACTCCCTCACTCTCTTCAATCCCACTCCACCCTCCAGGTCTTTAAAACAGCTGTTCACCACCATCTCTTATCTCCCCCCATCCAAAACCTTGATCTTTTCTATCCCCGCTAATTTCACCCCAATTTTTGAAATACCAACCACTGTCCTGGAAGTCCTTGGTGTCCTTGTGTTTTATACTTCTCCCACCCCCCCCCCCCCCTGTTCCCATGCCTCCTCCCCCCAAAAGCCCTCTCCCTCCCACGCATCTCCCTGCTCTTAAATGTTCTGTGCTTTCAAGTGTTTGTGTGCTTCCCCTTCTCTTGTCTTCCGCTCCCTCTTTTTATATATTTTGCTTCCTGGTTGATTTGTTTGTGAAGTAAATGTCAGCCCTTTCACGAGCCTCGATTCAGTATACAAAAAAAAACAAACATCAATTAATTGATTAATCAAAAAACCAAAAATACCGTTTTTGACAGTACTTGCTCACTATTGTGCCGAAATTTAAGCTTCCTAGCTCAAAGGATGGCTGAGATATCGCCCGGGCAAACAAACATACAACCAAGAAAACAAAAGTACAGATACATTCAAAGTACACCTCCCCCATGCCAAATAATTAAATATCCTACAGCGTGGCATTGCCGGTCCGCCTCTGGCACCCGGCAATACCGCAGTGCAGCTCATCGAGACTGCATTGTGAGGGAGAGGTGTGCAATAATTGATTAATTGCATAATTAAAATCAAAGATTATCATAATATTTCCTTAATCAATTGGCTAATAGCATAACTAAACCACTTGTGCTTCATCCGAAGATGTATCTTTTAGAAATTTAATTAAATAAGTCATTAATAAAAAATTAAATAATTAATTGATTAATCAATAAATAGTTAATCGATGAAATGATTAATCATTAAATCAAAAAGATCCTTCATGTCGACATAACTTGGTCACTGTCATGTCCAAATAGTAGCTTCCTTGCTCAAAAGGTGCCCGAAATATTGCCCAGTTGAGAAAGAAAATAAATAAATGATTAATAATGAAAATAAATAAATAATAATCATAAAAAATTAAATAGTTAATCAATTGGCTGATGGAATACATAAACCACCACCATTTCATCCGAATCTAACTTAAATTTTTTTAAATTAATCAAGTAATTCATAGAATAATTAAATAATTAATCGATTAATTAATCAATACATCAAAAATTGCCTTGACAGCCAAATCACTTGGTCATTGTCATGTCTAAATATCAGCTTCCTAGCTCAAAAGGTGCCTGAGATATTTCCCAGATGAGAAAGAAAATAAATAAATGATTAATAATGAAAATAAATAAATACGAATCATAAATTTTTTAAATAATTTATCAATTGGCTCATAGAACACGTAAACCACCACCATTTCATCCGAATCTATAACCAAAAGAATTAAAAAATTTTTTAGTCATTAATCAAATAATTAATCGACTAATTGATTAATTGATTAATCAAAAAATCAAAAATAGCCTTTGCAGCCAAATCACTTGGTCATTGTCATGTCCAAATATCAGCTTCCTCACTCAAAAGTTGTCTGAGATAATGGCCAGAAGAGAAAGGAAATGTTTCAGTACTTAATTAATCGCAAATAATTAAATAACTAATCAATTAATTGATTAATCAAAACCCCAAAAAATACTCTTTTTCACCAAAGTACTTGCTCACTATTGTGCCGAAATTTCAGCTTCCTATCTCAAAGTATGGCTGAGATATCGCCTGGACAAACAAACAAACAAGAAAACAAGAAAGAAAACAACCAGAGTGAAAACTGAGTACTCCCTTTCAGCGTGCGTCATTGCCGAGCCCCCTTCGGTGCCCGGCAGTGACGTTATGCAGCGCCTGTAGATGGCATAGGAAAGGAGCGGTGTACAACAACCAGAGTGAAAACTGAGTACTCCCTTTCAGCGTGCGTCATTGCCAAGGCCCCTTTCGTGCCCGGCAATGATGTTATGCAGCGCCTTGAGATGGTATGGGAAAGGAGCGGTGTACAACAATTACCAGACATTTGAACACAAATAATCAAACTATTCCGGAAGTGCTTGAAGTTGGTGGTAAGGCTTCTTCTCTTCTTCAGAGGGTAAAGCACTCTTTGCACGGGAAATGTTTTTCCTCCTTCCCTGCACGAACATGAGCTGGCAAAGGCAATCCCCAGTATGAACATGAGCGGGAAAAGGCGATCCCCAGCACGAGCAGGCATGTGCAGGGAGAGTCCAAGTCATGCACATGTGCTGCGAGAAGGAGTGTCTGATGAACACGTGCACAGAGGGCGATCAACACTTGCCAAAGTCCAAGGCCTTTTTTTCCCCCCCAAGTACACGTGCACCGAGAGGGAGTCCGGCAGCCAACAGGGAGCAGACATGTGCAGAGGCCCGAGAGAGGGTCTGGCCAAGAGTCACACACGTGCAGAGGGGGAAGAGAGACCGGCCAAGAGCCCATGTGCACAGACAAGGAGAAGAGAAATTGGCCGAGCCCACGTGCACAGAGAAGGAGCAGAGAGAGACCGGCCAAGAGCCCCATGTGCACAGAGAAGGAGGAGGGATAGACTGGCCAAGAGCCCACGTGCACAGAAGGAGCAGGGAGACACCGGCCAAGAGCCCACGTGCACAGAAAAGGAGCAGGGAGAGACCGGCCAAGAGCCCACGTGCACAGAAAAGGAGCAGGGAGAGACCGGCCAAGAGCCCACGTGCACAGAAAAGGAGCAGGGAGAGACTGGCTAAGAGCCCATGTGCACAGAGAAGGAGCAGGGAGAGACCGGCCAAGAGCCCATGTGCACAGAGGAGCACGAAGAGACTACGTGCACAGAGAAGGCACAGGGAGAGACCGGCCAAAAGACCACGTGCGGAGGGAGAGTTCAGGGAGGCAAATTATCCTTTGAGTTGAGGGCCTGTCTTTCCCTCCCCCAACGCATGGAGGGAGGGAAAGGGGAAGGGACTAAGATAATGTTCTGCTATGAAATAACTATTCTAAGGGATCTGTATGGTGGTTGCCATTACGTCTCAGCGGTTTCCCAAAACCGCAACAATATATTTTGCCATCATTGGTGAGGAGTGAGTTGATTTTGTGATTTTGGTGAGGTCCAAGGTCATGTCAGGTGAAATGTGATGCTTGAGAACAGCTGAATGGATTTAAATCAAGCTTGGTACAAGTATGTAAAATGATGTGATGTAATGTTTTTTTTTTTGTTTTTTTTTTTGTTTTTTTCTTCCTTCAATTCTTCCTTGATAGTTAACGTTGCTGGCTTAATTTAGATATATTAACATTGCTGGATATTAGGGTCTTGAGTGTCAGCCCTTGGGCTGTAAAATAACACCAGGTTGATTGACTCAGCCTGCCCTCCTCTGAGGTCAGCAAAATGAGTACCAACCAACAGGGGGCACAATCAGTGGCACAGCTACACTCCTAGCACTGATGCAACCAGCAGCTACAGGCTGCATATGCAAAAAATTAATCATAAAATAAAACACTGAATACAACAAAATAAAAAAATAAAAGCATTATATAAATAGCAAAAGTAACGAGCAAGTACAGTGCCCGCCGACGATGGTTGTGGATGGAGCTTGTGGAAGTGGAGTGAGGGAAAATGGTGTGGCTGGAGGGTGTACACGTGCACACTGGAGGCTATTGTGAAGAGGATGATTATGGAATAAAATACACGTCCCTCGATGCCTGTCATGACATTTAGTGGAAATTCACTACCAATAAAAGCATCGGTTCACCCGGTCGATGCTGAATTAAGGTTAAGTAGAAATTCACTTCAAATAAAAGCGGAGGTTAATTGGGTGGATGCTGAATAAATGCTTCAAGGTGATTCCAGAAAGACCCTGAAGACGTGTGGTCACAATGTGGTTTGAACAGATGTTTAATGTCTGTCCCCCCTTCTTTTGAGTATGGATTTGGGAAGGATTTGAGCAGGGTTTTGAGGGCAAATCTTTTAACACAACTGTTCACCAAGGTCAAAAGAGGCAAAAGACCTCGGATCCAAACTACAAAATAACTAGAGGAACCCTAAGTCCGAGGACCTCAAAAAACAGCAATTGCATCTCCTATTGGAATGGTCGATGCTGACTTGCAAACTGAGCCTCAAGGGAGGTGTACAGAAGGTTAAAATATTTTTATTTATTTTTATTTTTGAAAATGACAATAAACACAAGACAGAGATGAAATTCGCTACAGGTGATGAAATTTGCTGCACGTGATGTGCAACACTCAAAGGACGTCTCAAGAATAAAGATCTAAGCACACTTGACTTTGCCATGCTTTCGAGGCTGTACGGTCAGACTGTTCCAACCTTATTTTTGGCTGGCTTTTGTGTGCTTATTCTCGTTTGTGGTTTTGTTTGTTCCTTGCAAAATCGAATATTTTCAAGTGTATTGGTTGGTCTTGTGTTATTCTCTGTCTATTGCCTACAGGTCACAATTTTAAACCGATCTTCACGAAATTTAACCAGATGGTAGTTGGTCAAAAGGAAGAAGCCTATTCATTTTGAGGTCAAAGGTCATCTTGAGGTCAAATTTTTAAAATTGCCATTTTTCATCTGATTGACTTGAAAATTTAGCAGCATTTGCGTATTGTCACTAAATCTGGAAACCTACCTTTTTTGAGGTCAAAAGGTCAACTCAAGGTCAAACTTCTAAAATCAATTTTCATATAAAACCAGTCAATTTTCATCCTATTAACTTGAAAATGAAACGACAATTACCGCATCAATACATTGGATGAACACCTATTTTTAAGGTCAAACTTCTAATCAATTTCCATCTGAAAAATCATCAATTTTAATCCAATTGGCCTGAGCTTTGATTAAGATCATCAATTTAAATCTTGATGCAATGGGAAATTTGATGTGTCCATGGCAACTGTTTTTGGTGGAGGGGTGGTATTTGCGAGTATTGTGATCTGCATGACATCTTATTATTTGTTTTTTTGTTTGGGTTTATTTGTTAGACAAATTATAAAAGTTAAGGGCTGTGTTTTATCCCCTTCAAATTGAATGTTTAGTCTGCTTCAATGCAACAGGAGACTTCATCTTGAAGCGAATTTATTTTACTTATTTATTGCAATTGTGATTATTTTTGGCTGCCGCAAACCTTGCTCTATATTTTCTCTAAACCCAATAACACCGCTAAGGTTATAACACCGCTGTGGAGGGGTGGTTTTTGTGAGTATTGTGATCTGCATGACATCTTATTGTTTGTTTATTTGTTTGGGTTTATTTGTTGGACAAATTATAAAAGTGAAGGGCTGTGTTTTATCCTATTCAAATTTAATGTTTAATCTGCTTCAACGCAACAGGAGACTTCATCTTGAAGCGAATTTATTTTACTTATTTATTGCAATTGTGATTATTTTTGGCTGCCGCCAACCTTGCTCTATATTTCCTCTAAACCCAATAACAATCCCCTTATTCCTGGGAATAACAACTTGGTTTTAGCTATTGTGGTTTTGAATATCAATCATTTAAGGGTTTACTGTATTGCAAAATGGAACATCGCTGCTCTTCCTTCCCCTTGCTCATCCTCTCGTGCTTCCTTTTTCCTTCCAACCCCCTTGTACCCACCCTTTTCTTCCCAATCACCCTCTATTCTTTTCCTTTTCACGATTTTTTTTTTCCTCCATTTATTTCGTCCCCATATGCTCCTCCTAATTAGTATGCATATGATACTTCATTAGCTTTGTATGCAAGCAACCTGATTTTTAAAAAAATCCCTTATGAAATGCACTTCATTCTAAAGTGGTCGTGAAGAATGAATTGGAAACTGACTGGTCAAATCAATGTTTTATCTGTTTGTGGTAGGTGGTTTTCAAGGACTGCAGAAACGAGCCAGAAGCTTCAACAGACAAGATTCATTCTCTGGGTGTATAGGTCAAAAGTCTAAGTTGCCAAAGAGAGCTGATCTGATGGAGAATGAAACTATGGATTTTGGTATCCACTTTTCGAATCGTGATCACAGATCGAGTCTCACTAAATCGCTGATTGGCATTAATGGAGTGGAACCCCTAAGCACTGTGGCCAGAGCAGGGCAGACTGCCAAATTGTCATTGAGTCGTCAGCCTGTGATTAAAGTGGACCCAACAATTGTGCCACTTTGGTTCCAGAACCAAGCATTGAGGAAGCGGCAGAAGCTGGAGAAGACAGAAAAGGAGGAGCAAGAGGGTAATGCACATAGAGACAACATTGTGCATGCGGAAGACAACAATGGCGTGGTGAAAAATGGAAATAATACGGAGCATTGTGGAGTTGCCAAAAGAGGTGATGGTTTCTTGAAAATCTTGTTTGATTTGTTGTACTGTATATTTTATTTTGTATCAGAAAGTACGGTAGTACTCTCAAGGGATGGCGCGGTGAAAATGTCGGTCCCATCTGCTACATAAAAAACGAAAGTTGGACTCGCTTGGGCGACATAATCACGTGAAAAAGTAAGTACACCCCATGTAAAGTTTTGACTTTTTCAACATATTTCAACATACAGCTATTTGATCTTCATTTCAACAATATTGATAGATAAAGGTGATATAATATAACAAATATCATGAAACATTTACATTTTGTAGTCCATTGTATAATTTAAATAAACATAAATGCAAATTTTGCATGTGGAAAAAGTAAGTACACCCTTGGCTCTAATATGTGGTATTGCCCCCTTTGGCAGAAACGACCAAGTAGGCGTTTCTTATAACTGTCTACCAGTCTCTGACATCGACTGGGAGAAATTTTTGCTCACTCCTCCATGCAGAATTCTGTCAGCTGTGCAATGTTTGAGGGGTTTCTTGCATGCACAGCTCGTTTCAAATCCCCCCACAACATCTCGATGGGATTTAGATCCGGGCTTTCACTTGGCCATTCCAGAACCCTCCATTTCTTTCTTTTCAGCCATTCCTTGGTGGATTTACTCGTATGTTTAGGGTCATTGTCATGTTGCAAGGTCGACCTTCGGTTGAGCTTCAACTTTCCAACAGATGGCCTCACATTGTCCTCAAGCACCCTCTGGTACAATGAAGAATTCATAGTGGATTCTATGATGGTGAGCTGCCCTGGCCCTGATGCAGCAAAGCTGCCCCAAACCATAATATTTCCACCACCATGCTTTACAGTTTCCCCTTGCTCATCAAGATGACATTCAGGTTGTTGTGGTCAAATGCTGTCTTTGGTTTTCACCAAACATGTCTTCTAGTACTGTGGCCAAATATCTCTACCTTTGACTCATCTGTCCAGAACACATTGTTCCAGAAGTGCTGGTCTTTGCCTTGGTGTTCATTGGCAAACTTTAGTCTTGCCCTGATGTTCTTTCTGGACAGCAAAGGTTTCCTCCTGGCACACCTCCCATGTAGATTAAAATTGCGCAGCCTCTTTTTAATGGTAGACTCGTGCACTTTGACATCAACAGTGGAATGAGCTACCTGTAGGTCCCGTGATGACATTCTGGGGTTCTTCGAGACTTCTTTCAGCATCTTGCGGTCTGCTATCAGGCTGAACTTGCTGGGTCGGCCTGGCCTGAACAAGTTGGCAGTTGTTTGGAATCTTCTCCACTTGTCGATGATCTTCCGGACAGTCGAAAGATTGATTTCAAATTGTTTGGAGATCTTTTTAAATCCCTTCCCAGACTCGTAGGCATCTATAACCTTCTTTCTGCAGGCCTCGGAGAGCTCTTTTGATCTCGGCATGGTGACGCCGCACACTTCAACAACAAAGAGGAAACCAAACTAAATGTCTGAGGTTTAAATAAGACAGGTTCCTCCAAGATCCTCTGTAACGATGTTCTAATCATTTGCACCTGAGCTGGTGCACCTGATTCTAATTTTAGGTATTTGAAGTAGTGATAAATGTAGGGGTGTACTTACTTTTTCCACATGCGAAATTTGCATTTATGTTTAAATTATACAATGGACTAAAAAATGTAAATGTTTCATGATATTTGTTATATTATATCACCTTTATTTATCAATATTGTTGAAATAAAGATCAAATAGCTGTATGTTGAAATATGTTGAAAAAGTCCAAACTTTACATGGGGTGTACTTACTTTTTCATGTGACTGTATGAGAGCCTACCTGGTCTGTTCAGCTGATTGTTGAGGCAGGGATCCCTTTTCAGTTCTCCAGACCAAGGCAAAAGCAAAATAGAGCAAAAAAAACAAGATCTGCCAAACCCGGGAATTCATCTTCTTGTTTGTAATCTATATATAATGGAGCAAGTGTTTGTATGTATGTCCGCTCTTCACCCATTGGTTGGACAGCTGACCTGAATCCACCCACACATGTAACCTGAAATACTTAACCTGAAGTTCACACAGGACCCAAAAGACCCCCTCCCCTGACCCCTTCTACCCCCAAGGACCTAGAAGACCCCAATGGCCCTAAAGACCCCGAATACTGAAAGACCCAAAAGACCACAAGGACTGAAAAGACCTGAACACCGAAAAGACCCCAAAGACTGAAAAGACCCAAATGGCCCCGAAGACACAAAATACCTAAAATAACCCAAAGACTAAGAAGACCCAAAAGACCCTTAAAGGGGAACCCAAATGCCAAAAATAAATTCTGCTGAAAACCATTGACCAATCAATCAGTCTAATTTGAAGGGGATTTTATTTTATTTGTGAATCACAAAGTGCTGCCAGTGACATCACATTGTGAACTCGCTGTGATCCTGCTGGCGACAGTACATAGAGACAGTGCATCCCGAGCTGGTCAGATTCCGATAATGATTGGGGATGTTGGAGGGGGCGGAGTGTGATTGGTCGTGGGTATTGTTAGCTAGGGGGATGGTGTGGGGTGGTTGTGAGTATTGTTAGTTACGGTGATAGTTATTTTTTTTTTCTTCTTTTTTTTGGTATAAAAGATCAAGGCTCGTGTCAGAGCTAACATTAATCACAAAAAGACAAACTGACACATAAGATAAAGGGTGCGGGAGATGTGGAGAGAGGGAAGCACACAAGTACAACTTTTGAGAAGCAGGGACATCGGGAGATCTGTGGGAGGGAGCAGGCTTGGGTGGAGGAGGCACGAGAACGGGGGGGGGGGGGGGGGGTGATGTGAGAGGTATAAAATACATTGACATTGCTGGGACTTCCAGGACAGAAGTCGGAATTTCAAAAAAGTGGATCTGGGGTGAATTAACGGGGGTAGAAAGGATCAAGGTTTTGTATGGGGGTGCCCATAAGAGATGGTGGTGAACAGCTGTTTTAAAGACCTGGAGGGAGGAGTGGGATTGAATAGAGTGAGGGAGTTTGTTCCAGAGGCGGGAGAAAAGAGGAATGAAAGAGTGAAGGTGAATAGAGAGTCTTGATTTTGGCAATTTAACCATAAGAGGGTTGCAGGCAGCTTTTATGCGACCTGCAGGAATATTTGGGGGACAGAGCACAGACAAAGCTGGGGGAGCTAGGCCGGAGAGGAGTCGGTAGAAGCCAAAGACCACCAAACCTGCCTGCGGTGAGTGAGTGAAGGCCCTCGGGGTTGGCTTCATAGTGGGAGATTCCAATTGTCGTGGTTGAGATGCTAGGTCTGCTGCTCCGAGGAGATATCAAGACACCGCACTGAGAATAAAAACTGGTTTAATGGGTGGAGTGCAAGGCACATGTGGGAGTTCAAACCAGCACGAATCAGGCCAAGTGCGAACTCAAATTTAATTCACAGTTAGCTGCGTTCAAGTAGGCAGGCCGTTGAGCTGAAAAGATAGTGATCTCCGCTGAACCACAGCCCGAGTTATATGCGCGATGCATTCCACCCGGTCCTCTGGTTCACCAAGAGGTCAAAGAATGTTGTCATTAAACTGATAAAAAGAGAAAAATAACAAGGACCAGCTGCCTTTACAATTAGTGAGATGCCACTTAGCTCAAATGGCAGACCCCCTTCTAGTTATCAAATAAATAGGGGTAAGCTTTATCTCCGCAAACAAACATTGTCCCATGTGGAGAAATCGTACGATTTGAAAGATGTCTCATGCCCTCTGATTTTACCCTCTTAATTAAACTGCTGAAACCCCTCAGATCTTTTATGACCCTTTAATTCCCCCAAGACCTCTGAAGACTACCAAGACCCCTGAATGCACCGAAATACCCTTGAAGACCCAAAAGACCCTGAAGACGCAAAATACCGCGAAGACACAAAAGACCCCGAATATCCAAAAGGCCCTGAATACCCAAAACACCCTGAAGACCGAAGAGACCCTGAACACCCCAAATAATTTTGCAATAACCCAAAAATACACCGAAATGGTCAAAGATGCCTATCCCTGTGAGATGACGTGTGGTGCCTAAAGCTTTTTCCCAATCCAACCCATCCTCTTGGTTCTTGGTGACACTTGGCCTCAATCTGTATCAGGTTTGGGTTCTCTTGAGGGACATTTACAACATTGTGAGTGCAGGTGGACCTTCCCAAATCTATCCCACTTTGATCTTTAGTCATGAAACCCAAGTTCATTTCCCCATTGCTGGCCATACATCTTGTTTCAGTAGTGCTTCACTATGTACTCGCGGTGTCCCTATCATGACTAGCAGCAACTCTCCTCTCATATCGCTCCAGCTCCTCCCTCCATTTCCCCAGCATTCTAGTATCCATGATACCCCAGAATGCCCTCGCTCCTCCTGCGCTAGTTCACCGAGCCAACAACGTTTTAAATGCAAAATCTTTGTGGATAAAATGCATTTTTCTTTCAACTTTGGAAAATTGCATTCACATTTCCCAACTTCTGTTTCAGTGACATTTTAACTGGGTTTCAAATGCTACACGACACACCCTTAGGAAGAATTTAAACAGCACAACACAATTCAATGCAACATCTCCAGATGCAAATACAAACCTGACAATATGTGAATCAAACCGCAGGGTGTTGGATCTCCTGAAAGGCACACCTGTATTTCACACCCCGTGCACAGCACGTGAACGGAACCAAACTACGCAAACATATACCACCCGTAGTAACTGTTGTGATTGGTACGACGTACTGCGTTGCCTTCAGTGCAGCACTCCCCGTGAGCCCTCAGTGCGGCTCGTCAGACATAGCAGCCCCCCCCCCCCCCCCAAGAAAGATCCTCTATTGTTACACACAACACCATTTATTCACCACTCAGCTCCTCGATCACAACTCGTCAAATATTCAACTGGATGGTATTCACAGAACACCCACCCCGCACAACCAACCTGCCGCGAGCCAACTCCTATGTTCCTGAACACCTTTCTTCACCGATCCAACATGGCTGCCAGACCAACCGAGCGATGACATCACAAATTTATTCTCGAACACAATTGCTGCACAGATCGCGCCCAACGCATTTCAAACCGATCAGACCAAGCGTTGTCCCAGTCGAATTATGACTTCACAATTATGGCACCAAAGCCCACCGATTCAGCCCCATCACTTACCGATAAATTATCCTTACCTACCGATCCTTACATCCTTACTGATTTATCCAAAGCTGATTTATCCCCATCACTCAATGGTAAAGAAAGATAGTCTGTTGGGAGCCGTTGGTGAGGTATATGGATGGACAAAAGGACCACCGAGGCACTCGGAAACATGGTGGTGGGATGAGGAAGTTGGAAAGAGGATTGACGAGAAGAGGAAGAAGTTCAAGGAGTGGCAGAAGGCAAAGGGTACGGGAGCAGAAAAAGCAGAGCATGAAAGGTATAAGGCAGCCAAGAAGGCTGCAAAGAAAGAGGCAGCAAAGGCGCAGGAGGCATGTAGGAAAATGTTCGGAGAAAGCTTGGATTCGGAAGAGGGTCAGAGAGCAGAATTCAGGATTGCAAAGCAGATAGTGAAAGAGAGGTGTGATGTGATGGGGGTGAGTTGCTTGAAGGATGAAGTGGGACAAATCGTTGTGGACCCAGATGGAATTAAAGGAAGATGGAAAAGATATATGGAAATGCTGTTGAATACAGATAATGAATGGGATGGCAACATAGAGAGTAACCCAGTTTTAGGACCGGCAGAGAAGATAACTGAGAAGGAAGTTGAGGAAGCGATAAAAGCAACGAAGAGTAGAAAAGCGGGAGGGCCGACGGGAGTTGTGGGAGATATGTTGAAGGCAGCAGGAAGTTGGGGTGTGAAGAGAATGACAGAGATCTGTAATCTGGTGGTGAAAGAAGGCCGCATTCCAGTGGATTGGGAACTGAGTACCCTCGTCCCTCTATAGAAGGGGAAAGGTGACCCTCTGGAGTGTGGCTCGCACCGAGCGATAAAGTTATTGGAGCATGGAATGAAGGTATTGGAAAGGGTGTTGGAGAGGAGGATAAGGAAGAAGGTGAAGTTCGACGAAAAGCAGTTTGGATTTATGCCAGGAAGAGGAACGACAGACGCGCTCTTTATTGTGAGGCAGTTGCAGGAGAAGTACATGGAGAAGAGGAAGAGGTTGTTTCTTGGGTTTGTTGATCTGGAGAAAGCATTCGACAGGGTTCCACGCAAAGTATTGACATGGGCATTGAGGGAGTTAGGAGTGGAGGAATGGTTGATCAGAGTAGTGATGGCAATGTACAAAAGAGCGCGCACAGCTGTAAGGACGAAGGACGGGAACAGTGGTGAGTTTGAGGTGAAGGTGGGAGTGCAACAGGGGTCGGTACTAAGTCCACTACTATTTGTGGCTCTGATGGAGGTGCTGGCTCAGAACGTAAAGGAGGGTTTACCGTGGGAGTTGTTGTATGCAGATGATCTGGTGTTGATTGCGGAAAGTATGGATGGACTGAAGGATAAGATGAACAAGTGGAAGGAATGTATGGAGACAAAAGGTCTGAAGGTGAATATAGGAAAGACGAAGGTGATGGCAAGTGGTAAAGCATGTGGTGAGGTGGAAAGAACTGGGAAGTGGCCATGTGCTGTGTGCAGGAAGGGTGTCGGAGTTAACTCAATTCAATGTGCAATGTGCACTGAGTGGGTTCATCAAAAATGTAGTGGTCTGAGAGGGTCATTAACCAGTGTGGCAACTACATTCAAATGTAAGGTGTGCACAGAGGGAGCTGCAGATGGAGGAAATGTTGAGTTGGATCTTGGAGACGGCGTGAAGCTGGAAGGTGTGAAAACATCTTTGCTACCTCGGAGACATGCTCAATGGAGAAGGTGGATCAGACTCGGCAACGGTTGCAAGAGTGAGATGTGCATGGAAGAAGTTACGGGAACTGAGTGGCATGCTGATGAGGAGGGGAGTGTCGTTGAAGCTGAAGGGAAAGGTGTATGCTGCATGTGTGAGAAGTGTTATGATTTATGGGAGCGAGACATGGGTAATGAACGTCGAGCAGCAACGAAGGCTGGAAAGGGTGGAAATGCGAATGGTTTCGTGGATGTGTGGAGTATCGTTGAGAGAGAGGAAGACAAATGATGAATTGTGAAAGATGATGGGAATAGAGCCTGTGATTGATGCTGTGAAGAGGAACAGGTTGAAATGGTTTGGTCATGTGTTGAGGAAGGATGAAAGTGACTGGTTGAGAAGAGTGATGGAAATGAATGTAGAAGGAAGTAGAGGACGGCGAAGACCGAGAAAGACTTGGCTAAAGATGGTGGAAGAAGAAATGCGGGCAAGGGGGTTAACAAGGAGAGATGCAGAAAATGGAGAAGATTGTCATGGGGACCGCAAGGCTAACCCCTGCTCTAGCAGGGAAAATGGCCTTAAAATGCATGTTGTTGTTGTTGTTGTACTCAATGGTAAAGAATCACTAAATTCTACCAGCTGGATGCAGATCTTCACCAAAATCGAATAATTTCGTCCTCATCACATATGCTACCTCTGCCAAATTTCATCCAAATCTGTTCACATCTTCCTGAGACGTTCTGCCCACAGACAAAACAGACGAACCGACAGACAGAGGTCTAGTTTGGATTTGAATATTGAGCCTATTCCAACCTGTCATCCCGATGTTTCCCAGGCAGGGCGACTCAACAACGTGTTTTCTGATTGCAACAATGTTTGTCAACAATGTGCAACAATGTATACGTTTTTATATCAGTCTGACGTGAGATTATAGTTCACCATACAGACTCCAACACAATGATTCTGAAAGCTTTGGTTTCAACAGCCTGAAGCCGAGCTAGGTATGAGGAAGGAGCACCAGCCCAGAGGGGAGAACAGTATTCCATTGAGCTGCGGATGAAAGCCTTTTACGTGGTGAGGAGCTCAGGTGTGCCAAGGAAGGACTTCGCACGACGAATGAAGCCCAGTCGGCGACTAGCTTTGGAGACCAGCTTGGAAATGTGGTTTTCCCAGGAAAGATCATGGCAGATAGTGAGACCCAAAAGCTTGAGTGACAGAACTTCTTGGAGAGGATTGTTCAGAAGGTAGATGGGAGGGTTGTCCAGTCAGTCTTTTCGGAGAGACATAGTAAGAGTGTGAGATTTGTCCGGATTGAAAGACATGTTCCACTTGTTTGACCATTCTGTGATTTTGTTCAGGTCTGCAGAGAGTGAGGAGGCTGCAGACTGCCGATCTGAGGGATGAGGAATGGAGCGGCAGAGAGTGGAGTCATCAGCAAAGAGGTAGAGAGGATTTTCAACAGTCAGAGATCATTGATGAACACCAGAAAAAGCACAGGGCCCAGAACACTGCCTTGGGGAACTGCAGCCTGAACAGGAAGGGGCGATGAGAGAAATCCATTCAGGGCCACACGTTGACTACGACCAGAGAGGAAGTCCGCAAGCCATGCGTGGAGATTTCCATGGATACCGTAGGAGGAGAGTTTGGTGAGCAGAGCGGGGTGCCAGACCGTATCGATGGCACATAATATGTCAAGGGAGACAGCTCTGATTTCCTGTTTGGCATTAAGGACCTCCATCCATTGTAGAGACAGCAGCATGTCCAGAGTAGAATGACCTGCTCTGAATCCAAATTTATGATCCAAGATCAAGCCATTGGAGAAGAGTAAGTAATTGATGTCACAAGCGATGATTGATTCCATGACCTTGCTGATTATTGGGAGCAAGCTCGTTGGTCTGTCGTTGCAAGTATCTGTTTTTGCATCTTTTTTGTGTAAACTGGTAATGTTGGCTGATTTCCAAGCAGATGGCAGATGACCTTGAGCAAAAGAGAGGGTGAAGAGAACAGAAAGAGGGAGTGAAAGAGCAGAATAACATGATTTTAGGACCCGTGGGCTGATGCCGTCTGGTCCATTCAGAGTCGAGTCCATGCAGAATCAGAGTCGAGGGTTGACAAACTACTTTGAATGTATCTGTAGTTTTGTATTTATTTATGCTAGGTTTGACTAGGAAAGGTGGGTATAGAGAGAGATGTGTTCGGGACACAATATTTTGAGGCAAACGAAGTTGAGGCATTAGGCTTTTTTACTTGCGGTGTCAGCTGTGTAGCCGTTTGAGGTAAGGGAGGGGATGGAAGGGGAACAAACACCAGAAACAGATTTGACCAGATGACAAGCAAAGATTTGGAAGAGGAAGACAAGTTTGAGAGTTCAGTCTTGAGAGTAGAGATGTATTGTTTCCTGGCTCTCCTGAAGGTAGACACACTTGTTATGAGCTTTGTGAAAGGAACTGAGATTTCCTTCAGTTGGATTCGCCTTCCATGAGGTGAAGGCAAGTTGCTTCATGGCGACTGCCTCACCACAAGCTTCAGTGTACCATGGACGGGAGCAAGGGTATGACGACTGAATCCTAGATGGGATAAATCTGTGCATGAGAGAGAGAGCAGTTTACTTTGGAAGAATTCCCAGGAAGAGTTGATGTCAGAGGCAGCAGATATTGGAGACCAGTCCAGATGATTGATGGCTGCTTGAAGACCGTGCCAGTTAGCCTGAGTGAAATGCCAGACTCGTCGGCGCTGAGGAGGCTCTTTGGGAATGGCCAGCGAGATATCCACTTTAACAAGGAAATGATCAGAAGAACCGATTGGAGCAGAAGAAGAGCAGCAGATATTTGTCGGGAAGTTGGTCATATCCAAGTCTAGAAGAGAAGATACTCAATTGACTGAGATCCGGGTCGGGAAATTGACAGATTGTCAGTCCCAGTGAGTCGCAGAAGTCCTTTGCTGAGGTGCCATGGCTGGTGTGAGAAGAACCCACACCCAGCCAGCTGGCATGATGACAGTTGAAGTCGCCACATATGGGGAAGAGAGTTGGGATGAGTGGATCAAAGTCGGTCCATGTTGTCAGACAGGGAGATCTAAATGGAGTCATCACTGTTTGGAGGATGGTACAGAACACGTATGAACAAAAAGTGGGAGCGGAGAGGAAGTCGTAGCCAGAGGTACTCCTTGGGTTGGGGTGGAGAGAGGGCAGTGCAAGGAGAGTGGGGAAGAGTTTTTGATAAAGATAGCAACCCCACCACCAGGACGAGGCTCGGGTCTATCATACCGGAGAAGGGAGTAAACAGGAAGAGATATTAAAGAATCAGACATCTTGAAGGAGGAAAGTTTTTGTTAAGCAGATTACATCTGGTTTGTCAGAAGCAACCTGTATGGAGAGATCAGTCAAGTTTGAGGAAGGCTCCGGATGTTTGAGGTCCATACCGTTAAAGAAGATGGAGGGGGAGCATCGGGTACATCACAGGGGAGGGGTTGGGGTAGGGTAAGGTGAGGAGGAGGTCGGGAGAGCTGTTGATAGTGTGACAGATTGCAGAAGAGTTAGGAGAAAGGGAAGGATGAGGAGGACAAAATGTTTCATGGTGATTGGGTGAGGCACAGTGAGGTGTTATTTGAGGAGGGGGAAGAGTGAGGCAGAAGGTTGGGGGAGATGAAGGTGAAAGTTGGAAGGGGGAAGAAGCGGGGAGGACGCTTTGAGGAGGAGGGGTGAGAGGGGAGTCTAGGAGGGGCAGAGCAAGGGAGAGTCTCGGAGGGGAGGGGTGTGGGGGGAGTTTAGGAGGGAAGGGGGGAGTTTATAAAGTGGATGATTCATGAAAAACAAACATTTATTACAACCTGGGTTTATTGTGATTTGCAAGTCACAGATCCGTTTGAGAACGACAGAGGAGGGGTGGAATGAAGGTGATGAGTTCAGAGAATTTTGGGAGGAAGGACTGTAAGAGATTGATTTTTTTTATTTTTTTTATTTTTTTTTTGAAGAGGAAATTGAAAAAAGCATTTGAAATAGGAAGAAAAACAGCATGTTGTAATAAACCACTGAATAAAACTGCAGGGGAAAGTTTAAACCTATTTAAACAAAACCATGAAAACCAATCTGGGAAAAGTCCCTGAAGTGAGGGTGTGGATCAGAAAAAGGAGAAATGGTTAAATGAGATGGAGATGGTAGGAAGTGGTGGAAGAGAAGGAAATAATTTAAAAAATGTTTTTTTTTTTTTTGGATGTAAAACGTTAAACAAAGGATAGATGTTCGGGGAAGTTAGGGGGAGGAAAGGAAATCTAGGAAATAAGCAATACAGCGAAGGAAATAACTTAAATACACAAAACACCGATGGGGTGAGGGAAGCCTCAAGTTACCAGGCCGCACACGCGCGAACAGAAAACGATTTCATTATACACAAGTTTGCACGAATTGCAAACCAAGATCAACTCGAAACACACATTAACACATACACAATAAAATAAGGAGCGGAAATTTGACAAAGACACAAATTGGAAAAATACTTAACTTTGATGCCGTGCAGACGTCGAAGTCTCAACCTTGCTCGGTGGATCGGAAGCCAACGTTGATGGGGGATTGTGTAGTGGTGGTGAGGGGTGGTCGGGAGTACTGTTAGCTCGGGTGATGGTTGATAGGGGATTGTGAGAGGATGGTGGAGGGGAGGAAAGATGGTGTTGTGGGGTTATCGTGGGTATTGTTAGCAAGGGTGATGGTTGAAGGGGGATTTTGAGGAATGGTGAAGTGGAGGGCGGGAGGGGTGGGGGGGGGGGGGGAGGAGGTGTGGGGTTGTCGTGGGTATTGTTAGCTAGGGTGACGGTTTATGAGAGTTTGTGAAGAGATAGTGGAGGGGAGGAAAGAGTGGTGTGGGGTTGTCATGGGTATTGTTAGCTGGGGTGATGGTTGAAGGGGGATTTGGTGGAGATTGTGGGGGCGAGATGTGGTGTTGTCGTGGGTATTGTTAGCTCGGGTGAAGGTTGAAGGGGGATTTTGAGTTGATGTTGGGTCGGAGGTGTGGGGTTGTCGTGAGTATTGCTCGCTCGTGTGGCGGTTGAAGGGGGATTTTGAGGAGATGGTGAGGGCGGAGGGGGGGGGGGGGGGGGGAAGCACGTTTCAACCGTGAAGCAGAGCTCGGTGTGAGGCAAGAGCACCGTCCCAGAGGGGAGAACAGTATTTCAACAGATCCAACAACAATATCCAACACCAACAGAACAGTATTTATTTTTGAGATCAAAAGCTCAACATAGGCCAAAGGTCAACCCCTTTTTTCAACTTTCTCATTTCCTCAATTTTCATCTGATTAACTTGAAATTTGAATTGGATTTACATATCTGCTAACTGAATTCAGCCACCAACAATTTTTGAGATCAACATAGGTCAAAGGTCAATAACCATTTCAAATTTCTAAAATCAATTTTCCTCCGATTGACTTAAAATTTGAATAGGATTGCATGTCGGCTAACTGAATTCAACCACCATCTATTTTGAGGTCAACATAAGCCAAAGGTGAACATCCTTTTCAAATTTTTAAAATCAATTTTCATCCAATTTAATTGAAATTTGAAGAGGATTTGTGTATTAGATCATTGAATTCAACTACCAATTATTTTTTAGGTCAAAAGGATGCTCTGAGTGACATTCTACTTTGTTCGCTTTTGCCAAGTGTTGCTCTGAGTGATTTTTTTTTTCTCCCCCTCTCCTTTGTTTTCTCTTTTGGTGGGTGAGGGTGTTTGAGCAGTAATTGTGGAACTGGATTCCATTATGTTTTAAAACAAATACCTTGTTCATGGAGGAGCTGGAGTACAAATGTACACTTGCAGAAAAAGTGTGACAACACCAAACATTGCCTTCAGACGCATGCAGCCATTGAGCTTGAGGGAAGCAATTGATGGATTGCTCTGGAGCCAGTAAAGCCATTTTGGCGTTGCTTTTCTTAATGTATTTAGCAGTGCACTTGATAAATTCCTTTTCATTTTTTGTTTGTGATTCCTTGTGGTGTCGCTTTGTTTGCATGATGCTTTGCTTTTGCTTGTGGTTGTTGAGGGTGATCTGGTATTGAGACCATTGAAAGTGTAGGATTGTTTGATGCAGATTGATTCTTTGTGTAATTTACATTTGATCTCAATGTGGTTTACCCCTGCTTCCCTCCCACAGCTCAAGTCAAACAGTTCTGGGAAAATGTAGTAGAATCCAATATGGTTGACAACATATTTCGACCAATCATCAATCAGATTTGCAATGGCACAGCAAGTGACAACTGTAAGCAAAGATTCATCAAACAATCTTGTTCCCTCGCCCTAAAATTTTTGACATATTTATTATTATTATTGTTATTTATTAAGGTAGTGGAGCAAAAAAAAATGGAAATGCCAATGTAAAGTTACTTAATGGGGTGGTCACTCTGGCTGAACTCCAGAGATCCTATGTGGAGATGGGAGAAACTTCCAGAAGGAATACCATCACTGCAACACTCCACCAATCTGGGCTTTATGGTAGAGTGGCCAGCCTCTCCTCAGTGAAAGACACATGAAAGCCCGATTGGAGTTTGCAAAAAAGCACCTAAATGACTCTGACTGTGGGAAACAAGATTCTGTGGTCTGATGAAACCAAGATTGAACTGCTTGGCTTCCGTTCAGTCTGCTACTTCTATGTGCATTAGACATCATGTTGCATTTACTGCACCTGCAGCCAACAATGCTCATAGGAACAGTGAGAGAGGGATAGCACACATCTCCATCACTTTAATTGTTTATATGCAGGTTTTCCCTTCATTGGCACCTGCTCACCTGCTCTCACTACCCATCTTCACCCAGGTCCTGCCATAAGGGAGGGATGATGTCAGGATAGGCAGAGGATGGTGCTGGGAGTCCCTTGTCATGAGTCCACACGTGTGGCGGCCCAAGTGTTGTTTTGTCTTTGTGCAGGAGCAACAGTGACATTCGTATCCTGCTTGGTCATCAGAACAGTCGTTATCAGGGGTGGCACTGCTCTCTCTGCATGAAGGGGATATAAAAAGTTCACCAAAGAAATGTTGCTCCACTTAAGCTTACCTGCCTATTGTGGCAGGTTGGTCATCCATTTCTGTGGTCAAGAAACACAAATAAATTGATAGAGGTCTTACAAATGCATCACAAAGACACTAAATTTCGGTGCCTGTAATATGTGCACTACAAGACAACGGCTGCTGCCTCGAACGCCAAACGCCCGTTTTTGGCCGTAAATTTGCACAGTGGGATAGACATTGCAGCACTTGGTGAGACTTGTCTACCTGGTGGATCCCATCTTGAGGAACGAGGCTCTGCGTGTAAGTTCTACTGAGGAGGCATGCCAGAAAGAAAGTAGTCTGGCAGGTGTTGGTTTTGTGATTACAACCAAGCATTAGGGTGGTGCTCAAAAAAAAAAAAAAAAAAATTTACTGGGACATGGCTTTATGTTGTTCCTTTTGTTCCAAAATGAAAAGACACCAAATATGAAAGCAATCTGATTTTATTTAGGGGTGCCACATCAGCCTTCAAACTAAAGGTGTCTACAAAACTTTTCTATATATGGATCGAAAGCAAAACCAGAAGTTTGTTTTATGAAAATCCACCCTCCACTCACTTTCTTTGTATTCTAGCAAACACAAGTTACAATAGCTGCACAAATAGCACTATATTGCTATGAAAACTCAAATTCAATGATAACAATCCAAATGTTCAGTTCATAAAATGAAGAGACACCATATCACATAATATTAAAAAACCCAAATATAATGAGAAATGTAACTCCTATTTCTGGGCCTGTTTCACCACTGTTGCCTTCTTGGCATCGGGGTACATCTTCCTGTGAGCAGCAACAACTTGGAGCAGAGCTTGCTTTTGCTCTTCATCCTTTGTAAGGAGCTTATTGTAGTCTTGTATCAATGCGACACCCCTTTCTGCCCTGTCGTTCACCACGACTAAGCCACTGGCGGCTTTCTTTGCTTCCTGAAAGCTGGTTTCTTGCTCCCTTGAACCAGGATCCTTATCCATCCAATCAGTTGGGGTCCCTAGGATGCTGAAGAAATGCTTGGTGTGTTTTGTTATGAGGCCAGTGATTGACAGGGCGGTTCCTCGTTTGATAGCTGGTCTCTTTGGGGAGGGGTTTTCACCGTCATTTTTCAATGCTTCAATCATATTGATCTTGCTTTCTTTGTCAATTCTGGTGTCAAAGAATGCAAATGCCACTAGTACTGGGCTCATGTACCACGTGTGGTGGCCAAGTGCCTTCAAGGCTGCCTGAGCCATCTTCTGATTGATTTGTTCAAACTTCTCCAACTTCTTGAAGAGGTTAATGTCATTCAGGGGAGCCTCAATAGCTTGTGGAGCCCGAAACCAAGCCTGTACATACACAAGGCAGACAAAAATGTTGAAGGCTCGGAGTTCTCTCGCCTCTCGAAGTGTCAAGTGGAACTCTGACCGAAACATGAACACCTGTAGTGAATATAGTGCTTTTGCCATCCATCTGGCTCTGTGCATTGCTCCTGGAGCCATGATCCGGATTCCATGAGGTGGGATTCCTCCCATGTAGATGACAGTCAGTTCTAGGAGTTCACGATAATCATCTCGTGGCTGCTGATCTTTCAAACACACAAGAGCAAATTCCAGAGCTTCATCCATCATGTCATTGTTCTGTGCAAACTCAGCTGCCGTATCAGGATCTGTGAATCCATTTTTTGGTTGGTGATGGGCAATGGACGGCCACTCCGCCTGAAACCGCTTAAAAAGCTGGATGTCAGGGCCTGATGAAGGACCGAAAAGAGTGGTGAAAACATCTCCCAGAATGATTTCGTGCGCATGATGGCAGCAAGCCAAATGAATTAGTTCAGTCTGTAGCTTCTTTTCAATGAGGACAGCAGCCCCTCCACGAACACCTGAATTGCTGGCCGTTGTGTCAAAAGACAAAGCCTTCACCTTGCCCACAAGGTTCCAGCTCTTCAGTGTGTCCACTACAGCGGTTGCCATAGCTTCTCCTCCCCCGTCAGGTAACTTGGGAACATTCAACAGCTGCTCCATTCCATGGTACTGGTTGGACACAAGGATTGGAAGACGATCCACCTTCACATGCACAAAATCTCCAGTGACATCGGGAAGAAGCTTTCCATCCCAATGGACCACTAAAGGACCCTGCACATTATGATGAAATGCTTCTTTTATTTCGTCCATGGTTTTGCATCGATGCATCATGCGATTCCGCCGCACTGTCCATCGGTTCAGTGCCAGCTCTGCAGGATCCCATCCTACTGCTCTACAAATGGATGCCAAGTTGTGGACAGCCATTCGGTCACTTGTTTTCGTACGATCCAAAGAAGCTGCGACTTCAGGAGTGACAATGTTGATAGGCCTTCTTTTCTTGGGACGAGATATCCCACCATCAGATGATGAAGAACCAGCCTGTGCCGTGGTCTCAGAGTCAGAGTCTGAGTCTGTGACTTCCATAGCAGTAGCACCCTTCATGACCATTTCCTGTGTCTTATTTTCCGTCTCTGCCTTAGTCTTCTCCTTTTCTTCCCTTTCTTTCTTTCGCTTCGTTTTTGCTTCCAACACAGTGTCTACAGATCCCATTGAAGCCTTCCTCTCTGAGAATTGATCGTGAAGAAACTTCCTGTCCTCGGGGTTGGTGATTATGGCCTCCGAATCTGCATGCCTAAGATCAAACGTCTTCTCCAAGGAGGCCTTGAAGGATGCTTCCTTTTTCTCTTGGGTCGCACCACCCCGCTTTGCACCTTTTTGGAGGCTCCTCCATTCTTCATATAGCCTCTCCAAACGATGGATGCAGTGCTGCTTCGTCGTTGTAGGTAGGTGAGCTTTTTCCCAGAACTTCACAACCTCTTCAATGGTGAGGGTTGCACTCTCCCGGGCAGTGCGATTCTCCTTCTTCAGGTGATGGAAAAACAGGACAAGAGATTGATGCACAGTCGGGAGCTTGGCACCTTTGATGGCATCTCCAGAAGTGGACCCAATGAGATACACATTATCCTGAGCCCTAGTTTTCAATGAAACACTGGTACTAGCACATGCCATATCTGCAAAATACGCAAGAATGTGGGTAAAATCCTGTTAATTCTTACTCCACAGGGTCACTCTCTACAAAAGAGCCACAGCCAATAAGTTAGGCCTACATATTACACACTAAAAAAGGGTACCCCTGACCCCGGGAACCTGTACAAAACATGCATGAAAATTGCCCAGATAGTGATCATAGGAAGTCTCAAAACTGTATGTATAATATATTGTATATAACTATATATATAATGTATAATGTGTATTTATGTATATTTATTATTTAATGTATATTTTATGTATAAATTTAATGTATATTTAATTATAATGTATGTATATTGTATAACTATATATTTATTTATTATATTTAAATTTTAATATATTATATTTATTTTTAATATATTATTTAATGTATTATATTTGTCTATATTTGTTTAATTGTCTATCGTATAATTGTATATATAATGTATAATATAATATATATTGTTATTATTTAATGTATATTTACTATATATTTATTTTTAATATTATATTTAATGTATATATATAATTATGTATTTATTTTGTGTATATACAGCCCAAAAAATGGGAATTCCTATTTTTGCATGGGGGAAAATTCATCACTGATGTGGCACCCCTAAATATTATTGGATTCCATTCAAATTTGGTGTGGTTTCCTTTGACACCAAAAGGAACAAAAATAGACCATGTCCCGGAGAAAATCTGCATTTTGATTTTTTGAAGCCCACCCTACCAAGCATATTAACTTTCTCGATGCTGTCCCAACCAGTATTTGTGAAAGTTTCATGACTAAAGGCAGTCAAACTTGACAATGAAAGCTATGATGCTATCAGCGCACACACCTCTATCATGACGAACACAAATAAGGTGAAATCTGTTCTATGATGTTTTGGCAGTCGTGTCAACACCTCATCGGGACGGCTTATTTTATTGGACTTCAACGTCCGAGTGGGACTTGACTTTTACATGGGAAAAAGATGTTCGGACACCACAACATCGGCAAGGAGAACTCCAATGGCACATTGCTGCTGACGTTATGTTCAACCAATGAACTCATCATTACAAACTCCTTGTTCCAACAAGCTGATGAATACAAAGCTACATGGATGCAACCACGCTCTAAACATTGACACCTCATTGATTTTGTCATTGGGCAACGCGATTGACATGATGTCAAGCCACACACGGTATGAGGCTCTGACTGTTGGTCTGACAACACGCTTGTTAAGAGTAGAATGTCAAGATCAATTGAGAAGGCAATGTCAAGCCTGTTGCAAAGTTTAACACTCAACAGCTTAAATGCAGCAATGTGCAATCACAGCTTCAGCATCATCTGTCACCTTGGAACAATTGTATCTACCTACTACCAATGCTGAAATGGGATGGGCCATTTTAAAAGACATCACCTTCAGGGCAGCTTCTGACATTCTTGGTTTCGTTAAGCATAGTCACAAATATTTTTATTCAACGAGAACGCCTCCAAGATCAACAGTTTATTTCTTCCATGCATGTGGCTCATCTTTGGATTGATGACAGAGGCTCAGTGAGCAAACACTCTTACTTGCAACTTCGGTGACTTGCACAGTCAAGACTATGTTCCTTGAAAGAGCTGGTAGGCAGCAAGAGTAGAAGAAATTCAGGAGGCAGCCGATACAAAATTTCAAGTGCTTCGATGCTAAAGGCAGTCTATATACAGTCTTCTCGCAGAATCAATACACTTCATAGCTCATGACCAGAACCTTGTCACAGATCCAAACAAGATCCTGGAGCGCCATGCTGAATACTTTAGGGTTTCCTCAATTGCCCCTCCTCCATCTTGAATGTGACCATTGACTCTCTTCCCCAGCTGCCTATATTAGAAGACCTTTCCTGCCATATGACTAAAATAGAGACCATCAGATGTTATCTGGAAAGGCTCCTGGTGATGAGGGTATCCCCTCCAATGTTTTCAAGTTTTTGTTCGTGTCAACCTCCACACCCGACTGACCCAACTCCACAGTATCATTTGGAGTGAGGAGTAGTCAGTACCCCAGGTCTTCAAAAATGCCAAAATTGTTCCCCTGTACAAATGTAAAGGTGATGGGTTGTGTGTCGACAATTACCGTGGCACGCCCTACTGTCTATTGCTGGGAAAATACTTGCCCACATCATTCTTAATTGCATGTTACCAACAATTGTCAACAGCATCACCCCAGAAAGCCAATGAGGCTTTTCTGCTGGATGTAGTGATAATCTGTGCTCGTCAACTTCAGGATAAGAGCAGAGAACATTGTGATCTGTACAGTCTTTGACCTTATGAAAGTTTTTGATCTGGTCAGAATAGAAAGCATGTGGAAGCTACTGTACAAAGTTGGCTGACCCACTAAGTTGATTAACATCAGATCCTTCCAATATGACATGGTTGCTCATGTGAGTGACAGTGTTACTGTCCTGTTACCAACAGCAGTGTTCCTGTTACCAACAGCACAAAGCAAGGCTGTTCTAGCTCCCTTATTTAGCATTGTGTTTTACTCTATACTTCATGATGCCTTCAAAGATTGCACCTGTGGAGTGATACAGTTTTGCATCGACAGTCATGTCTTTAATTTGCAGCGTCTGAAGGTCCAGTCTAGAATCACATAAATGTTGCTCCGTGATCTACTTTTTTCTGATGACTGCGCACTCTTCAGTTATGATAGTGAAGATATGTAATATATTGTCAACTCTTTTGCGCAATCTGCTCATTGCTATGGCCTTACAGTTAGCCTGAAGACCGAGGCTATGCTTCAGCTGAGACGAGGTGTGTATACCATCCCATCCATTACCATCGCTGACACTCCACTCAGTTCTAGCTAGATCAGTTCTGCTACTTTGGAGATGAAGTGACATCAAGACTCGGTGAAGCATGTGCGGCCTTTGGAAGATTGACACTGCTTTTGGCATGAATGTAGCATTCGCCTGGATACCAAGATCATTGTTTATCGTGCCGTTGTCTTATTAACACTCCTATATGGATGCGAATCTTGCCACCATATTATTGCCATATCAAACACCTTCATCAATCCCAGTTGTGATGTCTTTGTAAGATTCTTGGCATCACCTGGCGAGACAGAATACCTAACGCCTCAATCCTAGACTGCTGTCGTATCTAAGGAATTGAGTATTTCCTGAAGCAAGCCCACCTTTGCTGGTCAAGACACCTCATGCATGGAAGATGATATAATCCCAAGAGTGCTTTTCTATGGACAACTTAAATTTGGTAAATGGTCATTTGTTGGACAAAAATCACTAAAAGGATATCCTTGAATCTAAACAAATCTTGACCATTCCAGTTATCACCTGGGAACATCAGGCTACACAAATCAGGTTTGTGTAACATTTGCTGCAAAGGCCTGGAAAATATATCCCTCGGTAATAAATATCCTTTGGTCAACTTTGTTGATCAGATGCAGATCCAACTCCATGTGATTATTTAATCTGGCCAATTTCACCCATTCAGTCTGAGGATTGACAAGTCAAACTACAAACTGCCTTGTTTTATCAACTGGAAGGTGTGTTGGACTGTCCCTTGATTTTCCATATTTCAAAGCTGGCATAACTACTGTGCCTTGATTCATAACTCTATTTATTTATCTTGTAGACTGTCACACCTGCCATTATTGAATGATGTGGACCCAAAAGTTCTTAAGACCTAATAGCATTTGTCCAATGAGCGCATTTCTCTAACATCTCGTCTAACTCATTCCTTATGCTCATTTGTGGTGTCACTGACGTTTCTACAGCCGTAGCTAAAAAATATTGGCACCTTTGCACTTTTTTCAAATAATTCGCCATTTCTTCCAGAAAATTGTTGAAATTAAAAAATATTTTGGTATCCACATATGTATTTATTTAGTTTGCAGTGGAGCAAAACAAAAAAGCTGATTAAAAAAATTACTAAATCTTAGCTTATTCCACACAGAAATCCTAAAATGGCCCGGACAATATTATTGGTACATTTTAGAAGTTGTTAAAAATAATTAGAAGTCAAGCAGGTGATTCTCCTTTACTTTGGCATTGAACTCACCCGTGGTGAGTTGCAGGTGCCTGCAATATAAAAATCACTCCTTCAACCAGTTTGAATAGAGAAAAGGAGTCATTCAGCTGTTTTGTGTCACTGTGTGTACTGCAATGAGCATGGAGAAAAGCAAGCCAACCAGAGAATTGTCTGAGGTCAGACACAAGATTGTATCCAAGCATGGACAATCTCAAGACTACAAGTCTATCTCCAGAGACCTTGATATACCTGTGTGCACCATACACAATGTTATCAGGATGTTTAAGGCCCATGGCACTGTAGCCAACCTCCCTGGATGTGGCCGTAAGAGAAAACTTGATCATAGATTGCAGCGAAGGATTGTTTGAATGGTGGAGAAAGCACCTCTATCAACTCCGAAACAGATTCAAGCTGACCTTCAGATGCAAGGTACGACAGTTTAAACTCACACCATCCGTTGCCAACTCGATGAAAGGGGGTTCTGTGGTAGGAGACCCAGGAGGACCCTATTTCTGAGAAAGACCAACTGGAGTTTGCCAAAACACTCCTGAGGAAGCCAAAATACTTCTGGGAGAATGTCCTGTGGACAGATGAGACCAAATTAGAGCTTTTTTGTAAAGCACATCATCTCTATGTTTGCAGAAAACAAAATGAAGTCTTCAAAGAAAAGAACACCTTCCCTACAGTCAAACATGGAAGAGGTTCAGTGATGTTTTGGGGTTGCTTTTCTGCCTCTGGCACTGGGTTCCTTGAATGTGTGCATGGCATCATGAAATCAGGAGATTACCAAGGCATTTTGGAGCGCAATGTTGAACCCAATGTCAAAGCTGGGTCTCTGTCAAAGGTCATGAGTCTTGCAACAGGACAATGGCCCCAAACACACTTCAACAAGCCCCCAAGAATGGTTCAAGACAAAATGCTGGACTGTTCTGAAGTGGCTAGCAATGAGTCCAGATCTAAATCCCATTGAACACCTGTGGAAAGATCTGAAAACAGCAGTTGGGAGAAGGCACCCTTCAAATCTGAGAGAACGGGAGCAGTTTGCACAAGAAGAGTGGGCCCAAACTGCCAGTAGAGAGGTGTAGGAAGCTCATTCATGGCTATAGGAAGTGATTGACTGTAGTTATTTTGTCCAAAGGCTGTGTGCTACCAACTATTAAGTCTAGGGTGTCATTAATTTCGTCAATGCCATTTCTTTTTATTTTCTGATTTAAAAGGATATATTAAGTTCTGAATCAAAAAAACGGTTCTGTAATATTAACAATGAAATAAAGAATTGTAGAGACCAAATACTTTTATCAATTTCAACTTAATTTTTGAGAAAATTGTGAGTTATTTGAAAAAAGTGCAAGGGTGCCAATATTTTTGGCCACGACTGTATGCCTCTGCAGTTGACTGTGGCGGTGTTGCGTTCTTGGGTTGTCGGTTAATTTTTTTGTTGCCATGATAAATTGTGAACCATTGAAGGGATTTGAACTTGACTCTATAAAAGTATGGACTGTAATACGAAGATTAACCGATTCAATTTTGGATTCAGCAGGTCAAAGGTGATGTGCTTTTCGAAAATCTTTCAGGCCATAACTTGAGTTGGACGTGCTGGATGTTCTCAATATCTTTTATCTCTCGCACTCATGTGACCTTTGAGATCAAACGTAACCTGGGTTAACATATAACACTGGCAGAGGCATATTTATCCATCTGGTGCATTCACGTCACATTCTATTTTCTCGTTTGTCTTTTGCTGCAGAATATACTTTCCAATGGTATTGCATCATCTTTGCAATTTTTTTTCAACATTTTGTGATTTTAAAAATCAATAAACCTGTATCGCACAATTTATTTATAGTGCCCATTATGAATTTTAGCCACTTGATCATTTTTTTTTTTCTATAACATTAACAAACATGAAAGTAAAAAAAACAAAAACATTTTACCCTATTTATTTATTCCTTTAGTGCTGCAACTTGCGTTCAACCTTGTCTCTTCTGAGGATTTGCAGGCACATCTAACTCGTTGCACTTCAGGTATGACCTTCCCTTTGCCTCATCTTTTGTCACTTCAACTTTGAAATCTATTCTTAGCTTTAGGTTTTGTCTATAAAGGGGTAGCCTGTTGATTACAAACCATTGATCTCCTTAACCTTACCTACATCCAGTGTGCATTGCCTTGCTGCTAAGATATGCACATCCCCACCCCAATTGCTTTTTGCTGTTGCATATTATCATCGTGTTGGTACATTGATGCACGACTTCAATTTTGGCAACATTGGATCCCATTTCTGTTATTTTCATGTACCTAAATTAATTATTTTATTTTATTTTATTGAATTACAAGTGTGGTGCCCATGATATGCACAGGTGGGAGGTAGCCCAATATCTTGAAAAAACAAGTTTTAAGAAATTTTATGCAATCTTCGCACAGGTGGAAATGCAACATTGCAATTGTATTGTGATAGTTGGACCCTGACATTCATCCAGCGTATTCGCGCTTGATAAAATGTGACCTGCTTCTGCATTTGTGGCCCTGTGACCCGTGTATTCACGGGTTTTTTTTCTTGTGTCAGGAAAAAAAAAAAATTAAAAAAACTTCAAAAAGCATCTTCGACGTGTCATTCATAAACCACTTCCAGCCACGCATAAACCATTTCCCACCAGCTGTGCACATTACAGTTCTAAACGTCTCCCACACGTCATGCATAAAGCAGCTGTGCATGCACATGAACAATCTCCATCACAAGATTCGACTTTCCATTTTTCACCTTTTTTTCTGACCTTCTACATTCGTGGCCATGTTCCCCACGTATTCGTGAGGTGGTTTTTCACGTGATTTTTATGGCGTAGCCCATAGGACAAAGCTGTCTAGAACAGGGTTTGTCTGTTTATGTATATGTATGTCCCCTCAAACGTACACCAATCAGAGCTGAGGATCTGTTCACATGACGGGGGTGATGTGATGTCATTACGGCGGTGTGATGGCTTAATCCACACACCACCATTTTGATTCCTATGCCGCTCAGGCTGGACATACCGTTTAACCTGTCATGCATCACAATCTGCATGCTCTACCTTTATGTTTTTCATTCATTGTGAAACACAAACATGTTTAACACATTCAGTAAAACGCATGAAAATAATGATATTTTATAACACTCAATTGTTAGGCTGTGGTTGTTGTTGTTTGTGGGTCGATTCTGTGTAGTTTTATATATTTTTTTCTATTGCTTCGCAAACTATCACTGCTGTATATATAATTGGTATGCTTGTACTGTGTCTTAAAGGGTTTCTACTGTAGTAGATTATAAATGTTTCCGTTCAAACTGCTGTGACTAAACCATACATTAGTGCTTCTTCCTCTTCAAACTCGGAGGCTTTTAGAAATGGCAAATTTGATTAAACAAACTATTTTTTACAGCATAGATGTTTGGTTCCTGTGTTTACAGTGTTTCTCTCCGTATGGATGTCCCTCACATATTTAACCGACATGTTGGGTGAGTTTTATGGCTGACAATTACGCTTCTGAAAGGTCGAATGTAATGCGCCATTTGGCTTTGCCATTTATGTTTCTTTCCACACCCTTTAGGGAACGTTCATATATTACGTCATATACCTGGTTGGGGCAATTTTTCAAACTTTATGATTGGGGGGGAACTGAAGTTATGACAACAGGGTGATGAGGGGGGGGGGGGCAGTGCATGCCCCCCAGATCGTATTGTTGCGGTTGTGCCATGAAGGCAAACCCCATATAGTTCATTGCACGACAACATGTAGCCTGCAGTAGTTAGTTATTTTATATTGAATGTAAAGATTAGCCCTTTCCCATTGTGTAGTAATCAAAACCAATATGCGTTGAAGTTGGACAGGATTTCAAACCCTCGTTGGTTAAGGGAAGCCATTTTTAATGAGCAGGAGGGCGTGGCCAAAAGCACGGCCCAGGTGACCAATGGCGAGCCGGGAACCCGTCGCCATGATGCGACTAGCCTCAGCCAATGGAACATTTTTGGCTGTGGAACATTTTTGCATGCGTGGGCGGACCTTGTAAAACCCCATGCGGATCACAATTTCATTATCTTTGCCTTGGATTTTGCAGCGCAGAGGACACACCTGAGCTCTTGCCATTTTTTGCCACGCCCACGACGAGACCTCGCTTGCTTTTTCCGTAGCTCCAACGACACGTGTTTGGCCTTTGTGTTTTTCGTCAACACCCATCGCTTCTGCGCCGATCTCTTGTGCCATCTGGCTGACCTGCAATCGTTGGCTTCTCCCACGACTCACCTGAGCCGAAGTTTGTCTGCCTGCGTGGCAGCTTGTCCCACCTGTGCTAAGTTCGTCCGTGTCGACTTCGAGGCGGCGGTTCGTCCTTCGGACCTGACCTCGTCCAGGCTGCACGTGAGGACCGAACTGCGCACACCAGACCACGTGGCCAATTGCGAGGCAATCCCAGCATGTACATTGGTACGCCCTTAACCAGAGTGTTATTCCCTGAGTGCGAGTGTGTCAGAGTGTGAAGGCGCCAGTGGGGTTTATTATGATAGGTAAGAATTGGTAAGCTGAATCTTCGTCTGTTTCTCTGTGCCTTCAAAATAAAAGGCTGTACATTTGATTTCTTTCCAACCTGTTCGGTATGTCCTTTCTCCAATTGGCCTAGCATCATCCGAGACCGAATTTGGCTCAAATCGGGTTCATAAAGCTCACGTTAGGTAACGCCCCGGTATTTCCACCCCCAGTGCTAATCGATCGCGCGGTTCTTCGGCACACGCGTGCACCTTGATCCGTGCACCTTGGAGGTATTCGTGATTTTCCGGTATTAACGAAGGGATATCTCCCCTAATCCAAATTCGTACCAATCCCAATTCCTAACCAAATTTGCCATCAACCAATTCATCATCAATCCCTCTTACGGAGGAAGAGATGGAACAACCAGCACAATGTCTCACCCACGTCATGATGCGTCTTACATCCCCAACACATTTGCAACAAAAAAAATAACCATGGCATGGTGTGGAGCACTATCATCACCTCAGGTGAGTGGATGTAGATGGTGCCAGGAGATTTTTAAAATCCTAACTACTTTCTAAATGACATTAACACACTTTACACTACCTGGGGTCTTTCCCTGCAAAACCATTGGCCATCTTACTCTATGCGGTTCTAAAAACCAAACTCCCATTGCACATACTGTGGCGCTCTCCAATTTGGGGTCTCACTCCCCCGATTCAACTCCCTGTGCCTTCGCACAATTTCGGGGCTGAGTTGTGTGGCTCCCCTAGCAGGTCTACTCACCTGCACACCTCCGCCACTGCAGTTGCCTCCGAGCTTACCTGCTCCTTTACCCTAACCTATCTAACTGGGGAAGGCCCTCCCTGGCACTTACCCCCTCGGTGCCCTCTTTGGCACTGGGCTACCCGGGTCCGTCCTCCGGATCCTCGGGCCCCATTCACAACTCTACCGGCTCCCAGAGCCCACCTGCGGCCTCACCTGGCCGACATCCTCACAGTGGCGGAGTGCCCATTTAATCACACACACACAAACACTGGTGTTGTTGGGCTAGCGGCTAGGGTGCCGGCTTAGGATCCTAGGATCCTGGGTTCGAATCCCGGTCAATCGCTGAATTAACACCAGGGGGGTTGACTCAGCCTGTCATCCTTCTGAGGTCGGCTAATTGAGTACCAGTTCACTGGTAATTCCCTGTTTGTCGTTAAAGGCGGCAAAAAGGGTTGGCGTCAGGAAGGGCATCCGGCCGTAAAACATTGCTTCAAAAAGGGGACCGAAAAACAACAACAACCACGGTTCCCGAAAAAGGCCAACCCCCGCTTTGCGGGGAAAAATGGCCTCTAAAGGTGGTTATTTACACAAACAGGCCACACGCCCAGCCATTTCCACTTCACTAATGCACCCATCGGCATCCAACCACCATTCTTCCACACGCACCACAGATGCCAATATCCAACCACAATTTACCTATACCCTCTACCTACTTTTAAACTACCCTCCCCGGGTATTCGTGAAAGGGGTCCATCTTCCCCATCCACTCCCTTCGCACCAACCACTCCACTCCACGTTTTCCACCATACTCACTCCACACCATCCATTCCATACTCTACGTATCCCAGACCATTCATTTCATCCAACCATTCTCCATACACCTGTTCTTCACTTGCAGACCTGTGCTCACACACACCTGGTGGCTCTTGCACCCTCCTTTCCTCCCAGGCTTCTTCATTCACTACAATGCCATTCACCCACACTCACAATACTCTGCTCAATACTCTCTCTACACACACACAGCATCATCTAACTACCTGGTGCCCTTCTAACTTAGTGCATCCCCAGTCATCCCTTACACTATTGCACATACCACGTCATTAACAACCATCTAATCTGCTACGTCCCCTACTACAGGTATCATGTCGCTACTTAACCCTACAGTTACCTATTGTCATCTCTAGGTCCCTATACATTTTATCCTAACCCGCCCTCGGCGAGCTTACACTGCCAAACCCCATAATCTATGGCTCATGTGCCTGGGTGGATGTGAGGGATGGCAGAGTTGCCATTCCTCCACATCGGGCATCTCCCACTATTATTTTGCCCATCCAATTTTTCTGCCAATCAAATGTGCCAATCATTGGTGCCAATCAAATTTGCCAATCACCAATTTCCTACTCCTACCAAATGTCCATTATTCTGAGCCTCGGTGCATCATTACATTTTCAAAGCTCATCTTCGCAAAGCCGAGTGATGAATGCGGGTGGTTTGTCTACTGCGGTTGTATCCGTCCGGCATTCGGTTCAGGGGAGGAGGTTTACTCGGGCCGAGATTCCAAGGTCCACCTCGGTGCGGAGCCTTTCGGTCGCCCGCCCGATGGACCAATCTTGCCCGGCCGGAACGCCGCAACCACAAGGGGGCGCCGTGCCGACCCTTCCTACCTTCCCTCGAACCGGGCCGCCCGCGCCGCTTAGCAGAGCGTGGACGCGACCGTGCAGGGCGAGGCCCAGTGCAGATCGCGCACGGCGGTTCTTTTGAAACCGCCTTGATTACGACCCCCGCCGGTTCCCGCAGTACCCAAAGCCCGGCACGGACCGAGGGCTCGCTTCTGCTAAACGTCAGTATAACCGCTGCTCCGTTTAGCGCCGATGCCCCCCGTACATACTCACACCACTCGTTCCTTTTCCTCCTCACACATCCAGGTGTCTCCATACACTTCGTTATTGTACTTTCTCTTACACACCACCCAGGTACACTCATTTTGCTCACAGACTTTGTTACACACCTGACCACCGCACACCTTGGCACACACCTCCTCGCGCCCACTCCTTGGTCACATCCTCTGTGACAACCATGGGTGTGCACTCTTTTGCACACCCAATCACGCGCTTCACCACCAACTCAGGTGTGCATTCCCACATGCGCTCAACCATTCCAGGTGTGCATTCTTCCATTCCAGGTGTGCATTATTTCTCACCTGCCACAACCAACTCGTACTCCATGTCACTCTCACCACCACACTCTGTCGTGCATTTACCCTCACTCTCGACAGCACACTCTCTCCTCGGTGCACACTTTTTCCTCACACACCCCATAGTCAGACATCCTCGCACACATCCTCTTTCCACACACTCTGCACCTGTCGCACACCTCACCAGCGGCCTTTCACGAACGCCCGGGTCTAGACCAACACCCAAGCTCACTGAATCTCCCCTCACACCATATACATTCCCGAGCATATCGCCACTCACCTCGGCACCTTTTCTCTTCCGCTCCTCCTCTGCCACCTGCAAACTCTTTATTTGGTCAGTAAGCACATCATCACGCTGTGAGCACAGACCTTGCACCAATTCCATCACCTCCTCCTTTATCTCCTTCTTAGTCTCCCTCCGTCTCTTCTTAATTTCACTTACCCCCTCTTCCACTTCCTCTAATTTTTGTCTCACCTCCTTTATTTCCCGGTGCGCCCCTTCAATTTCTCCCTCTAAGGCCACCTTGGTCGTTTCTATGTGCGTTCTGACTTCCCGTTCCTTCGTCTCCATTGTCTGTCACCTCGTCCAACCTCTTTGTCAACCCCTCGTGTACCATCTGACATTCTTTCTTTGTCGCCATTAATTCCTTCTTTATCTCCTTTTGCGTCGCTTTCAACCCTCCTATTACCGCCGTGTTCTTTTCCACCTGCTCCCCTAACTCCTTTTGTCCCACTGTCAGCTGCTCTACTCCCCGCGTCAGGTCTTCTATGCCCCCCTGTAACCTAGCCATACTGTTCCTCACCTCTTTCTCCATGCGCTCCTCACCCCGCTTTACCTCCTCCCATACCCCCGCACCTTGATGGTGCTTATTGGTGCTTTGGTGCTTGCATGCTTGGGGATGCATTGTAATATCAATTCTGCATCCCCGGGCATGTAGAGGTGGTGTATCGGTGCAGTGCATGTTTTTTTCCTCCCTCCCGCAAGATTCTCTCTGTTTTCCAAAAATGACAGGTCCTGGGTTTGCCATGTAAATACAAATAGTGTCACTTGTAAATAATTCTCCCCACCGTACATGTATAGTTTGCGAATTAATTCCGCAATTCGGTTATCCCGTGGGTGTGAATCTGTTAGGCAGGATGCAACGTAGCAGGCGGGACATACTTAATTGTGTTTTAAAACTGTCGCACTCAAGGGCAAGGTTAATAGTAGAGGGGTATTACACCTGCGTGTCACATTAAGTTAAAGTTTTTTCGGCCCGAGACGTGCCGTGAGGAATGAGGGTGCTGTTACCGTTTTTAGAACCTTCACATGTAAATTTAGTAGTAAATTCCCTTATAAATAACCCCTGTGTACATGTCCCCTCAATTGGCTGTTAATTAAAAATTGCACCTTAGTTAGTCCATGTACAACACGTCGCGAACCATAGGACCTCTCAATAGTTATGTCATTAGTATGTGTTTCAGGTAAGGCTGTGTTTCCAATAGTTGACTCTACGTTGCATCAATCAAATAAGATAGTTCCCCTTTCAGATCCCCAATCGCCTCTGCCAAGTGCCAGTGACAGTTGGGCTGTTTCGTTGGCATTACACCGCCAAAACTCCATTGCCCACGAGGCCAGGATTGGAGAAGAAGAGGGAGGAGCCACCAGAGCACGGGCATGGCGCCACCTCGTCATCAAAGGTGGAGCCAAAAAGTCCTAACAACCAACCAGGGCTCGGTGGGCATGGCTTGATAGGGCGTGGCAAGAAACATCTAGAGAGTTCGAGAGGGTTCCAAGGGCGTGGCAAACGTCTGGTCGGTTCGAGAGAGTTCCAAGGGCGTGGATATAAAACCCTTGGCATGAGGCCCCCACGAGAGATGCGGGAGGAGATTCATGAGAAAGGAGCACTGGAGAGAGACCCGATACCAACCAGCACTGACGACCGGTTTTTCGCCACTGCACCAGAGCGTGGACGCTCCCGCGGGGCACCGATGGCGTGCCGCCATTCCCGAACCTCCCTGCCCACCAGTTCTGTGGACCGTCTGCCCTTCTCATCCTTCCCGCCATTCCTGCCTGAAAACCCCATTAGTGTACGTGAGTTTGTTCTGTTTGTCTTGTCCCTGGGTTTAAGTAAGCTTGTTTAAGGATTTGCGCTGTCTTCTTCTTCTTCTGTATATTGCTTTCGTTTCTCCTTTGGTTTCTTTGGTTTTGTATAGTAGTTAATAAATCCCTGTTCCTTCTTATTCTCTGGTTTCTTTCTCATCCGATCGCTTTAGTGATTTCCCCATTGAGTACCTGTGGCGCGATTTCGGCCGAACTGCTTACAATCGGGTTTAGTCTTTTGTTAACGGCCCGCGTCGTGGCTCGCTTCGCTCGGCACAATCCATCAATTACGCTGCGGCCCGGGCGGGAGTATTTCCTTGCGTACCGGAAGGCGCTGGTACTTAGGTCATCGGACGAATCGGCCTACTACCCTATTCAGCGCTGACCGGGCGTGACGTCATACCCCCAGGACCGGTCGGACGGCCAGCTTAAAAAGACGAGGGGATTAAACCCCCCTCGGTAAGGGGAGTGCCGTCCCCCGGATCCGTAACAATTGGGAATTGTTCTGTAACAATTGTTCCGACTGGGAACCATGATTGTCATGGGGCCCGCAAGGCTAAGGCCCGCTCTAGCGGGGAAAATGGCCTTAAAACGATCATTCATTCATTAAACCAAGGGGAATCACGAAACATTAATGGTGTCCGGGAGTGGGATTGGACCTGGAGTACGCTTCACGTACTGCGAAATTATGAGCGAGTGGAAATTTAGTTTAAAACAAATTTCAAAGAAATAAATTAAATTCGGATGATGGCGGGCCAAAACGAGCAGGTTCTGGTGGGAATAGAAAATGTAGAGAATGAAGGTGAATTAATGGCCCAGGACGTAAATGAACAGATTGAACTTGGAGTTGATCACGGCGCAGCAGGAAGAGGAGAAAATGGCGACGCTTCGCACGCAGGGCCAGCGGCGAAGGCCGGACCCGTTGTGCAAGCGGGTTTTATGGACATGGAGTTATTCATGACTCAAATGAGAGCATGCTTTGAGGTGCAAATGAAAAAGAGATGGGTGATCGAATGGACAGAATGAGAGAAGAATCAAGCGGCGATATGAAAAGAATGAGGGAAGAAAGGAGACGTGAAATGAACAAAATGGGTGATAGATTGGGTGATGGAATGGATAAAATGGGTGATCGGATGGACACCATGAGAGAGGAATCAAGCTGCGGTATGAAGAGGATGAGCGAGGAGTTCGCGGGTGCACGTGACGAGGTAAAGCAGAGTGAGATGCGCGTCCGGCGAGGGTTGAAGGAGAGTACGGCCAAACTGACTGGGGGCAATGGAAGTATTGACGCGGGAGGTAGAGAAACCGACGAATGTAGAGTTGGAGCAGGAGATTTCGGGGGCACAGCGGGAAATGACAGAGGTAAAACAGAAGCTGGAGGAGGTGAAAGAAGGAATAATTGAAATTGAAAAGACAGAAGGAGAGATGGGGAATGAATTACGGAAGGAATTGATGGAATTTGTGCAAGAGTGGTGCTCGGACCATGATGAAATACCTGTTAATCAATCTAGGGTGTTCGGGTGTTCAGCTAGCTTGGGGGAAAGGATAGACCCGGAAGTTCGTGAAGGGCCCATTGTGAGGGGTGTGATGGGTACGGAGTGTGTGAAAGGCACCTGTGCACCGGTGTGTGCGAGTACGGAGTGTGTGGAGAGAGTGTGCACACTGGTGTGTGCGAGCACAGACTGTGGAGAGAGTGTGCACACCGGTGTGTGTGAGTACGGAGTGTGTGGAGAGTGTGCGCACAGGTGTGTGTGAGTACGGAGTGTGTGGAGAGTGTGCACAGGTGTGTGCGAGTACGGAGTGTGGAGAGTGTGCGCACTGGTGTGTGCGAGTACGAAATGGAGTGCTAAGGGTAATCCGCCATCTCAGGCATCGACACCAACCGGGGTAGGGGTCAGTGAGACGGATAGAGTACGCGAGCCCCCGATGGGTGGTGCACCGTGGGGACTGGAGGGAATCGGTGCTGCGTCGGTCTCACAAGGACCGGCGTGCGGGATTCGTACCTCCGGCACCCGCACGGTATTGTTGGCGCCGTACCACAGCAGAGCGATCGGGGGGGTTCGAGGAAAGATTTGAAGTTTCAGAGATATGCACCTTATCAGGTGAGGTACTCTAACGGTGGCCGGTTGGGTCATCGTGCGTGGGACCGCAGGGCCCCGCACAGGGATGGACCCCGGCACCTGGGACCACCAACTCCACCCCCCTCGGATCGTCAATGCCGACCGGATAAGACCGTTTACAGGCGACCAAGCACCCGCATGGATTACTCTGGCCTTAGAGGCCGAGGCGCGACCAGGTACCTCCACAGGGAGGGGCTCGTAGCTTAGAAGACTGGGGGAGTATTGTGCCCCCCACGTGGGGGTATGGTGGTGTGACCATTCCCCACGATAGGGGGGCCCATGAGCACTAGTTTAGGGGGGATAGCATTGTTAGGCCCATGGAGGGGCCAGCAGTGGTTGCTCCATGGGGGCACCAAAGCACTAGCTGAGGGAGGGCTAGGATAATTTTTAGGGATCTAGAAAGACCATAGGGACTGAGATTTAAGTAGCGACCATGAACAGTAGTGGGGATGTAGAGAGCTTAGCTGGTTGTTAACAAAGGGTGTGCGTCATGTAAAGGGACGACGGGGAAGCACGAGTTATAGGGGAAATCAGTTAGATGAACGATGCTGTGTGTAAGTGTGAATTGGATTGTGTTGTGGTGTGCAAATAAATGGTGTGGAATGCATGGTGCGAAGGATTGAATGGGGGGGGGGGGGGGGGGGAGTGGAACCCATTCACGGAGACCCGGCGGTGTAGTTTAAAGTTAGATAGAGGGTACAGGTAAATTGCATGGATATTGACAACTGTGGTGCTGATTGTGGAAATATATATATATATATTTTTTTGGAAGGTGCAGAAGGCAGTGGAATGGCTGGGCATGTGGCTTATTAGTAGTAATAGTTATTGGGACACTCCGTCACTGGTAGCTCGTCGGCCAGGTAAGGCCGCAGGTTGGCTCAGGGAGCCAGTTAGGATAGTGTGAGTGGGGCCCGAGGATCCAGGGAAAGGACCCGGGTAGCCCAATGCCAAGGTGGGCATCAGGGGGTAAGTGCCAGGGAGGGCCTTCCCCAGGTAGGTTAGAGTGAGGAGCAGGCAAGCTCGGGAGGCAGCTCCAGTGAACGGAGGGGTGCAGGTAGGTAGACCTGCTGGTAGAGCCAGCCACACGACCCAGCCCCGAAATTGTGCGAGAGCACAGGTAGAAAATTGTTGGGGTTAGATACAGATTCAGAGGGGCACCACAGTGTGGGCAATGGGAATTCAGGTTCTTAGAACCACATAGTTTAAAGAAGGCCGGTTGGCAGGGTACGACCTGGGGAGATTAAAATGTGTAAATGATGTCAGAGTAGTTAGGATTTTGTGAAGACCTCTTTGCACCATCCACAAGGGGATGGATTTCGCACCACGGGGCTCAATGTTTGATTGGTAAGATGCATCACGACGTGAGTACGAAACATTGTGTGTTCATTCCACCTTTCCTTCCTGGGAGAACCTGGGGGGAGTTGGGGATGAATTTGGAATAAAGAGGGGACGTGGGAGACAAGACGTAGAGACGAATTGTAAATACAAGGAGGGCTAGGGTAGTGTCGTTAACGGTGGGGGGCACGTACGGGTAGGGCCAGGCTCGAGTTCACTCTGCCGGCGTTCCTCTCGCCCGCTTGTCATACCTGTGTTTTGCGTTGCAACCGTGTCCTTTCCTTTTTTGCTCATTGCGTCTTCTCTTCCTCTCCGATCCAGGACCATCAAGAGGACTTACCTTGCCGTCGCAGCATCTTGCTGCCATCAATGACTCACTACCATCATCCCATCATTGAAGCCCACCTTTGGACCACTGGCTCTGTGGCCACACTCATCACCATTGTTACACCTCCTGGCTGCCCCCATCATCTTGCCACGTGGATCACCTGTTGGGTGGCATTGGCGCCACACATTTGGACCACTTGTCAGGTGGCCCCGCTCACGAAATAAAGAAAGTGATCCATGTGTGCAATTGTGAATAATTACATGGCCCTGATCTTCAAATGGCCTGTATGCCAGTCAGGGCCAGCCGGTTTTGTTAGCCCGCCTACCAAGGCAAGAAGCCAGAAGATGACACCAGCAACAAGTTCTCCACACTTTATTCCTCAAGTCCAAGTCCTGGGTCATAGTTTTTGTAAAATAAATTGTGTGTAGTGTAAAATGTAAAAATGTTTCCCACCGGTTATGTTTAGTTTCAAAATTCCGGCAATACGTGAACAGTGTAAGGTTGTGGGTGTGAATCTGCTAGGTAGTTTCTCAACGCATTAGGAGGGACATATTTAGTTTAAAAATGTACATTTAAATGTAAAAAAAAAAATGTAAAAAATGTCACACACACTGGGATTAGAGTTTAAAATGTTAGGGGAATCACTTCGACATGTCACACTAAAAGTAATGTTTAAATGAATGCCAGCTCACCCCCAGCCGCTCCATGTGGACGATTCGGGTCGAGTCTTGGTGAGAGAAGGGGGAAGTGTTGCGGTTGTGCCATGAAGGCAAACCCCCTATAGTTTGTTGAACGACAACATGTAGCCTGCAGTAGTTAGTTATTTTCTATTGAATGTAAAGATTAGCCCTTTCCCATTGTGTAGTAATCAAAACCAATATGCGTTGAAGTTAGACTGGATTTCAAACCCTCGTTGGTTATGGGAAGCCATTTTTAATGAGCATGAAGGCGTGGCCAAAAGCACGGCCCAGGTGACCAATGGCGAGCCGGGAACCCGTCGCAATGATGCGACAAGCCTCAGCCAATGGGAGGCTGAGGAACATTTTTGCATGCGTGGGCGGATCTGGTAGAAGCCCACGCGGATCGCAATTTCATTCTCTTTGCTTTGGGATTTTGCTGCGCTACGACCTCCTACTCTTTGCTTGGATTTCGCAGCACAGAGGACACACCTGAGCTCTTGCCCTTTTCGCCACGCCCACGACGAGACTTTGCTTGCTTTTTCCGTAGCTCCAACGACACGTGTTTGGCCTTTGTGTTCTTCGTCAACACCCATCGCTTCTGCGCCGATCTCTTGCGCCATCCGGCTGACCTGCAAGCGTTGGCTTCTCACGACTCACCTGAGCTGAAGTTTGTCTGCCTGTGTGGCAGCTTGTCCCACCTGTGCTAAGTTCGTCCGTTCCGACTTCGAGGTGGCGGTTCGTCCTTCGGACCTGACCTCGTCCAGGCTGCACGTGAGGACCGAACTGCGCACACCAGACCACGTGGCCAATTGTGAGGCAATCCCAGCACGTACATCGGTACGCCCTTAACCAGAGTGTTATTCCCTGAGTGTGTGTGTGTCAGAGTGTGAAGGCACCAGTGGGGCTTATTATGATAGGTAAGAATTGGTAAGCTGAATCTTCGTCTCTGTTTCTCTGTGCCTTCAAAATAAAAGGCTGTACATTTGATTCCTTTCCAACCTGTTCGGTATGTCCTTTCTCCAATTGGCCGAGCATCATCCGAGACCGAATTTGGCTCGAATCGGGTTCATAAATCACGTCAGGTAACGCCGCTTTCCACACCGTGCAAATCCGCTCGGCACGCAATTGAATAAGGTGTGTGGAAGCGAGGGTTCGGTCCCCGGTTTCTCCGGGCACTTGTCTTGAAGGTATTTGGAACATTGACCAGTAAACTCTTCGACGCGTGACTGGGAAATTGGCGATCGGAATTGCTTAGCAATCTGTCAACCACGAACTTAGTCATGGATGGTGGCCTCAGTGGACCCGGAGTTTGAGGGGGAGCAGGGCATAAACCCCCCTTAGTACATCGACGAACCTGGGATCCGCAACAATATATAATTAAAACTTTGATTAAGGGCTCTTCAAACATTGAAGCATTTCTTATGACTGCCTCCAACCACCCAAAGCCTGGTGTTGGTTTAACGGTTAGGGTGGAGGGGGTCCTGAGTGAATCCCCATCAGCTGTTGAATTAACACCAGGTGAGATTGACTGAGCCTGTCATCCTTCCGAGGTCGGCAAAATGAGTACCAACTTATTGGGTCCTCTCTCAAGGAGTTTGGTGGCAGGATTTGCACTCCGGCCGCCTTAAAACACCTCATTCCATAACGCACAGTGGTGTGTGTGGGGATAGTGCTGAGGTCACTTTGATGGTGTTGACTAACTAACCAACCTATAGAATAAACCAGTGTCTCAATGCAATCTCGTCACTTCCATGGTGACAGACAGCTTAGAGACTTGGAGTACTTCAAAATAATGTCATACTTGCATTGTGTAAATGTAATACTTGCATCCCAGGCCTACAAGGACCACCTACAACACTATAAAGATGCCCTCTCCCGCTCCGCCTACTACTCTCAAAGTATCCACTCTGGCTCCGGAAACCCAAAAGCACTCTTCTCGACAATAAACAAACTCCTCAGCCCCCTGAACACCACCACCCAGGCATTCACAGTAGACAACTGCATCTCCTTCCTTTCATTCTTCCAACGCAAAATTGAAAACATCTACAACAGCTTGACCACCGCCGCACCCGCTCCCCCTCAAACCACCTGCCCCCCCTTATCCTGCCACCCCTTATCCTGCCACCCCCTGTCTCAATTCTCCCCAGTCTCCCCTACTGACCTCTGAACTCCTCATAGGAATGAAAACTGTCACCTGCACTCTTGACCCCATCCCCTCCAGTTTTGTCAAGGCCTCCCTTCCTGCTCTCTCTCCACTTATCATTGCAACAATAAACTCCTCCCTCTCTACAGGCATCATCCCACCGTCCCTCAAAATTGCTGCTGTTACCCCCATTCTGAAAAAACCTGGACTAAACCCTGACACCCTAAATAACTTCAGACCCATCTCCAACCTACCCTTTCTGTCAAAAGTTTTGGAACGTGCTGTAGCCACTCAACTCAAACATCACCTCTCTGCCAATAACCTGTATGAAACATTCCAATCCGGATTCCGCTCCAACCACAGTACTGAAACTGCTCTCCTCAAAATCACCAACGACCTTCTCCTCTCCTCTGACACTGGCAACCTCAACATTCTCATCCTCCTCGACCTCAGCACCGCCTTTGACACCATCGATCACACCATCCTCCTCACCCGACTTGAAACCACCTTTAACATTACCGGCACTGCCCTCCCTTGGATTAAATCATACCTCGCTGACAGACGCCAGTTCATCTCCATCAATAACTGCAAATCCCCCACTGCTCCCCTCCCCCAAGGTGTCCCCCAAGGTTCAGTTCTTGGCCCCCTCCTCTTCATCCTTTACCTGTCCCCCCTCGGTCACTTAATCTGCCGTCATGGTCTCCAATTCCACTGCTTCGCCGATGACATCCAGCTTTTCATCTCCACCAAGTCCATCTCCACCACCACCCACTCTATCCTGACAAACTGCATCACTGAAATAAAATCCTGGCTTCAAATCAACTTCCTCAAACTTAACTATGATAAATCTGAAATAATCATCATTGGCCCAAAAACGCTCATAAAATCCACCCATAACTTTGCCCTCAACATCGACGGTATCCCAGTATCCACCTCACCTCACATCCGGAATCTTGGCATCATCTTTGACCAAACCCTCTCCTTCGACAAATACACTAAACAGATCACAAAGACAGCCTTCTTTCACCTGAAAAACATCGCCCGTCTCCGTCCATCCCTCTCCTCCGTGGCTGCAGAAACCCTCATCCACGCCTTCATCACTTCCCGTCTGGACTACTGCAATAGCCTCCTTTATGGTTCACCCTCAACAATCACCAATAAACTCCAATACATTCAGAACTCCGCTGCCCGTCTACTCACCCATTCCCGGACCCGTGACCACATCACCCCCGTCCTTTACAAGCTTCACTGGCTCCCCATCTCCCATAGAATCCAGTACAAAATCCTCCTCTTGACCTACAAAGCCCTCCATAACCTGGCCCCATCCTACCTGGCTGACCTCCTCTCCAGACACACTCCCACCCGCAACCTCCGTTCTGCTGGTACCAACCTCCTGACCCCCCCCCCCCCATCCGGACCAAATTCAGATCGTGGGGGGACAGGGCCTTCTCCATCGCTGCTCCCACCCTCTGGAACTCACTACCTCACACCATCAGAGACTCCTCCTCACTCACCACATTCAAAACATCACTCAAGATCCACCTGTTCAACACTGCATTCAACATTTAACCCGCAGCATCTAACCCCTGACTATCTCCTCTCCTTCTCCCTCCTTTGTGCTTTGAATATTTCCCTATTGATTCTTCTTTTTTGCAATTGTCTTTATGTTTTGCTATGCATTATGTTTTGCTCTCTGTCAAAGCGTCTTTGGGCTTCCTGAAAAGCGCTATATGAAATAAATGCATTATTATTATTATTGTTTGCTAACTGGTATTTCCACCCAGGTCAAACTATCCTCTTCAACTGAAGTATCAAACAAGCCCAGCTACATTGACTTTCCTCCGAAAGCTGCATCCTCAACTTTGTGATGCACTTCTGGTTTATCATGCACAGAGGAATGTGAGGGTAATGGTTCCCTTTCTAGCATTTGTAAGTCATTTGGCCTCTTCAGCAGCAGTCCCGAACACCAGAAAGGACTATCATCAAAACTTGGACAGAAACCAGCTGTGAATAGCTGTAATTCATTCGTAAGTCATTTGGTCTCTTCAGCAGCAGTCCCGAACACCAGAAAGGACTATCAAAACTTGGACAGAAACCAGCTGTGAAGAAGTTCAAAATGCAGATTGGTAGATGTTTGTTTGCATTCTGTATACCCGTCTCCAGAAGGCTGGCGCACTGCATGATATAGTCCAGTACTGGTTTTGCCAAAATAACCAGAGACATGAAGGGCTTCCACCTCCATCAGACAGCTTGGCTCTTAATATTAAACGAGCGAACAATCAGACACTTGTGTGGAGTTGAGGTCTTTGGGCAAAGCAAAACCTACCAGATCCCATCAGCAGTGGATGGGAAATATCACACGGTGCAGAAGCTATGATTCAGCCCAAAACGATGGACAAAAGCACCAAAAGGTCTCGTAGAGCTTGGTGTTTGCCATTGTGCCATGACTGACTGCCATCACTGATTGTACTTGTAGTGTGAATGGACTTGCGTGTACAGAGGACTGAACACCTGTCCCTGAACCCCTGTGAAACCCAAGGAAATTTGTTTATTATGATGATGATTAAGCTGGTGAATAGCCACGGCATTTTTAGGACTCTTGTATATTTGTGTTTTGGAAATCTGTGGTTAATTCACTGCTGTCTAAGAGGAGCATCGCCGCTATTCGTGAAAATTTGTTGAGTATGTAAGAGCCATCATTTTGAGATGGCATGGCCTTAAAAAAAAAAAAAAGAGGTATATTTTAGCCCGACTGCCGGATTTTATGCATCACCATGGAGAAATCCAATTTGGTGATAATGGTAATTCGATAATAAATATTTTAGAAGTACTTTTCTTGTGTCTAAATGTTTTGTAATTTTCCACGTGCTTTTCATGAAGGAAAATTGTGCATGCAGAATTTTGTACCTTCGGTTGCAGAGATGACCAAGGGAGAGCTATTTAAATTCATGCATTTTAACCCCCCTCTCCCCCTATTGTGGTCCCTTATTGCACACTAGAATTCTGCTTTTTCTCTCTCCTTCAGCCATTCAGCAAATGATGACTGAAAGACAGTCCAAACTGAAATGCTCGCTTCAAGTTTTGCAGATAATGAAGATCAATATGGCTACTGGCCCCCGATCACATGGTCAGGAATCTGGCTCCACCTGTCCCGTGTCCTTGCTGCAGACCACCGAGTCCGCTGAAAAACCTTCTCCCCTCGCCTTTTTGAAAGACTTGTCTTGTGGAAAAGAGCCTGTAGCCGTAAGCTGTGTAAACGAGCACGACAACAGCTTGCCTTCCAATTTCACATATTCTGAACATTGCTGCCCTCTTCCACTTCCGCACTTCACCGTAACCTGCAATTGCGTCGATGGTTGCCTGAACGAGTGAGTGCATCACTTGCATTTGCCCATGGCAAATATTCCATGCCCATTCATTTGTTCTCCAGTGGGATAGACATTGTCTTACCAACATCCCCAATGTGTTATTTGAACAGATATTAGATTGAAACAAAAATTTACCCTCACTCTCAGCCAAACCTTGTCACCAGCACTGCTGACTTTTCCTTTTTATTCCTCATTGCTGCCATGCACAGATGTTCTTGTCGTTTGCTAACTGCTCGAGACTTGGCATATCGGTCCGATGCCATGCAGTCCCATCCCCTTCCTGGCTACAGCAATGGCTTGCTTCTAAACGCCATTGACAGTGGGTATGCTGTTATAGTACCAGTTTGCTTTTTATTAATTTTGCCTTGTTTTGGATGAAATGCATTTTTGCATTGGATGGGGTGATTTTTATGCCCTCATAAAATTCTGTTATTGTTGCTCAATTACATTTGCGAAAGTTGTGACTCCGTCAAAGTAATAAATTACTTTTTGAAACTTTTGAGCCGGCATGAAAATTTTGTTTGACACCCATGGTTTCGTTTTTCTCCTCCCGTAGCTTGGTTGAGTGCAATGTGGGCTGCAAGTGTCGTGAAGGCACTTGTGAAAACCGCCTCGTGCAGTATGGCTTAAAAGCACGGTTGCAGGTTTTCATGACCGAAGGCAAGGGCTGGGGTGTGCGCTGTCTGGAAGACCTCCAGAAAGGGACATTTGTCTGCCGTTTCACAGGTCAGATATTTGGAATAAAAGCACTGCACTACGTTGTGAAAATACATTGGTGAAAATAATGTCAATGGTGAGTTCGAGTGTGAGTTTGGTTTTTAGCTCACCTGGAACGTAGTTCTGGGTAGCTTATGGGATGGCGCGTCGTCGTCAGTCCTTAAATACTTGCAACTTCTTATCTGAAACTGCTGATGGGATTGTGACCAAACTTGGCACAAATTGTATTTGGTATGTTGAAACTCAAGCTTGTTCATGGCATTTAAAAAAATCTGAGTCTACGGGGGAAAGGGTGGGGGGTCAAGGGATCCCCCCCCCCACTGCCCCCTTAAAGGGAATTTGCCTTTTCCTCTGAAACTACACATACAATTCTGATAAAACTTGACCACAACGTTCTGCTCATCATCTGTGATGTACCAATGTTTATTCAGGGCATTGAAAAAAAATCGGGCCCGAAAGGTTTGGGGTGGGGGGGGGGGGGGTTGGGGGAAAGGAGGAGTGGAGTGGTTACTCTCCCCCCCAACTCCCCACCATAAAAATAATTATTTGCTTTATTCTCAAACTACATACAATTTCAATGAAACTTGACCACAATGTTCCATTCATCACCACTGTGATGTATCAACGTTTGTTCACGGCATTAAAAAAAAAAATTGGGATTGAAGGTGGTCTGTGGGGGTACGGGGTGGGGCGGGGGGGGGGGGGTAGGGGGAAGTTTGCTTTTGTTTCAAGTCTCATAATTATTTTAGTATGGTTATACATGCTGCCCTGTGTTCCAGCAACCATTGAAATTGGATTAAAATACCTTAGTATTGTTCAAAATATCTTTAGTCAGTGCAGTATACTGCTTTATTCTACCAGGTGAGTGCCCAGGGGTATTGCACCTATTTTGAGACTTGGCTTCCAGTCATTTATTTGCGCATTCAACCCAAATTTTAGATGTCAAGTAGTCGTTCCTTGCAGGCTTTTAAACCTGCTCCGACATTATTTCCTCTGCCTGGCTACTCTATTTGGACCTGCCACTGAATAGGATTCCACATCTCCACGAGTAAAAATGCACGCCAGTTTGACCACTTGACGTTGCATGCAATTTCAAATCTTCAAATCTTCAAAGCTCAAGAAGCGAAAATTGCAAATGGTGTACAGGAAATGTAAGAAAAAACAGCAAAGATCGTCAATGTGATGACAAATGTGTGGCTTATTGGACAGGTACAAAGTGGTAAAGTAATGAGATTTGTCATCATGTGAGCTTCCAACTTGACCCTCTCCTGCGAAATGAAGCTTCTTTGTGGTCAACAATGCTTCAGATTTGTCATCATGTGAGCTTCCAACTTGACCCTCTCCTGCGAAATGAAGCTTCTTTGTGGTCAACAATGCTTCAAAGGGCAACAGCACCTTTCATTATGTTGGGAGAAAGGCTAACAGATTATTCGGTTAAAAATGTGTTCAAGTATTATTGAAATGCACTCTCTGCAAACGTAAGCTTGCTGTTTCTGAATCGTTATTGCAGGTCGGTTGATGCTGCCAGACGGTGCATCAAAAGGCGATGGCAAACTTTCCTCGAATGGGCACTGCAGCCCGTGAGTATTTGGCAAATCCATCCCATTGTTCCCCTTAAGATTTTTGGAGCTGGAAGACTTACCTGTTTAAGTGTTTGGAGATTTGCAAGTCGATCAACGGTGCTGTTTGTTAACCTTTCAACTCTGAGAATGTTGCACAATTCACTCACTGCTCGTTTTGCATGTGTAATATGTAGTAGTTCTGTTGATGACCAAGGACTTGCCCAAATGGCTAGTCACTGGTAAATTACAATCTTGAAACCATGAGTTTGAGGCCTAACGCAACAACAGGACCATGCACCGGTCCCCTCTTGTACCCTCACTCTTGAGGGCCCCAAAAACACATTTTCTTCGGACTACAAGACATATATATTTGACTCCTTTTCGTTTTAAATCTCTACATGCATTCAGTGTTACATTTCGTGGTAAACTCGGCTCCACAATGTCCCTTCAATAATCTTGGCAATTGAAGACCTTATCCTGTGTGGAAGTGCAAGTAATTACCCTGTGCTCACGAAGCGAAAAGCAGGGTTAGGCCTTCGGTTGAGTGTGTAGTCTGCATTTTTAAAATCCATTTTCTTGGCAACCGTTGGTCCGCTCGACACGATTTTTTTACCATAGGAGTGCCTCCCCCTGTATAATTTTTTATTCATAATTATGATGTCATAGGTGACGTGGTGCAGACCCATCTTGGAAAAACGTTATACTATCTCCAAAACCGGCCCATGCAAAAAATGGAAACCTGGCTCATTGTAAAGAACTACATATGGGGAATCAGTGTTAACAATGACATCATTGGGGCCTTAAATATGATGTCATAATTCAACAGGGACAACACTTCGTTTGATCAGTTTGAAATTTCTTTAGCGTGTTATACACAACAATAATTTTGGAGAGTATAAATTTATGATGTAATCGCTCACGTGGTCTGTCAGCCATATTAGATCAAAGAAAAAAAAAACAAACAGAAAAGTTGACTTGCACCAAGTTGACTGCGCAGGGTAACTATTCGATGAATACCATCTAGTTTTGCTGCTTGTTTCATGGTGAACAACTGGCCAACTTTCATTTCTTGCTCGGTTACTATGATGACTCATCGCCTTTAAAGCCGTATTATTGAAAGTGCAAGCTCCAGCCATGCCAAAATAATATCAGGTGGGTTGGCTCAGCCTGCCATTCTTCGGAGGTCGGAGTACCATCTTTGGGGAAAAGTGAGGCTGTCAAGTATACTGTGTCGACCCAGCCATGAATGTTCCCCCTAACCAATGAGACTGCCAATGAGACCCCATGCATCTAACAGTATTCTCGGACCCATTTACTGCAATTGAGTAGCTAGAGTTGGGTGTTTCGTACGTTGTTGCATTGTGATCAGTTTCCCTTGTACACCGTTCTTGTTCTGTGATAGCTTGCTACATATTCCCTCCAAACATTATTTTTCTCAATTGTGTTGGTTTTTCTCTTCCTCGTCCACAGAATGATTATTTTAAAATCCATATGTTGTGCTAAACATAAGTGCTTGCATGGTTTTCTCTGCAGATGTGATGTTGAAGATGGGATGGATGTGCAGGATGGCACATCACCAGAGAGTAAGCATCCAAATGTTTTCTTTGGAGCATTACTAAATCTTTTTATAGCGTATTCTGTAGGGCAAAGCCATCTTGAAGTGTTTGTCCGTATTTGTACGTCCCTCACAAATGTACACCAATCAGAGCTAAGGATCTGGTCACATGACAGGGGCAATGTGATTACGTCTGTGATGTCATTACAGCGTACAAAGGTTGACGACACACACCGCCATTTTGATTTATATGCCATTCAGGCTGAACATATTGTTAATCTGTCATGCATCACAATGTGCATGCTCTACCTTTACATTCATTTAGTGTGAAACACAAACAAACTGTTAAAATGACCATCAAATATCAAAAGTATAGGCGTTATGGGTCTTCCAGCGACACGGTACGGATATAAGCCTTAGGCTTTGTGCCTTCATGCCTCACCTTCAGGCTGTTTCGGTCACAATTAACCCAGGTTTCTTAGTGATAATAATAATAATGTTAATAATAATATAGTAAATATAATTGTATGTCGTGACTGCAAGGTTACTGGATTGAAGCGGTGCATGGTTGGTTCATTGTTGACTTGAAACATAGAATAAACCAGTCTCATTGCAATCTCTTTACTTCCATGGTGACAGCAGCTTAGAGACTTTGAATACGTAGTTCAAAATAATTTAATACTTAAATTATTTTCTAACTGGTATCTCCTCCCAGGTCATACTATTCTCTTCAACTAAAGTATCAAACAAGCCAGGCTATGCCAATAATACGATAATACGATAGACTTTGGTCTTGTTTTCAATGTATATATGCTTCCAATAATCTATGCATATGCGTGCTTTGGTTTGATGTTGGAAGGGTTGGCATCATATCAAGAGGTCAGTAATCAATCATTTTCCCATTTCTCAAGCGTGACGGTAAATTTTGCCAACAACAACAACAACAACAACAACATGCATTTTAAGGCCATTTTCCCTGCTCGAGTGGGAATTTTTTTTTCCAAATTTTGCATTTTTCCAATAACGCTGCATGGATATGCTGCTCATCGTGCCAACAGTCCTTGACTGGCTTCGGGCTGAATTAATGGTGCAGATTGCCCGCCAGAGTTCATGAGCTCTGTCCTCTTCATTCTCCAGAACCTGCTGAGGATTTGATCGTTTGCTGTATTTCTTCCGAAAAGGAGGGAAATGTATCCAGGTTTCTAAATGTATGTACTGCATTGCACTTTGTTTGGTTCATTTTTTTTTCTTTTCTTAATGCTGACTTCTTCCTCTCACTCCCTGCTGGCTTCTTCCTCACTCCCTGCTGGCTTCTTCCTCTCACTCCCTGCTGGCTTCTTCCTCTCACTCCCTCCTGGCTTCTTCCTCTCACTCCCTGCTGCTGGCTTCTTCCTCTCACTCCCTGCTGGCTTCTTCCCCTCTTGCTCCCTCCTCACCTCCCTCGCACTCCTCCCCTCTCCTCTCCTGAAATGCACTCCACAATGGTCTGCGATTTAACATGCGTCCTGTGTGTAAGGTTGGTTGGATGTGCAGATTCAAGCCTGACTTCATGGAGGTCTGCTCGTTTTGAGTGAAACCATTAATGTGTGTATTGCATTGTTTTTACAGCACAGCTGTGATCCCAACTTGTTTTTACAATCGGTGTTTGTGGACACCCATGACATCAAGTTGCCTTGGTTGGCATTCTTCACATTAAGGTGCTTTTTTCATGTTGATTTTGAGCATTGTGTCTTTCAAAAGCTAGCGGTGTTGTCGCTCGTATTGGTAAAACGGCAATTTTCCTCCTGCTCTTTTTTAAAGTTATGGTTATCCAATGACTATTGTCGGCAAGAAGCATGGGGCTGACAGGATAGTCTGGAGTTACTATGTTTGAATCCTGCCCCAGTTACTCAGATATGCACTGCCATCCTGGTGTGGTCATCAATGTGTGCCGTCCCTCGGATGGACGTTAAACTGGGCTGGCGTTCATTGGTGGACGTTACAAATCCCATGGTGAACTTTCGCTGGGGGCATCATGAACAAATTCCAAATTCCTGCCCTAACCAACAGAGGGCACTCACTGTATGCCTTGTGCTTGCCTTGTGCTGCAGAAAGAAGAAGCACCCATTTAAAATATATATTTGACGAGCAGAAGTACCCGGCATTGCCGGGCGGGGGAGGGGAGGGGAACGGGGGGGAGGGGAGAAGAGTGGGAGGGGAACGGGGGGGGGGGGGAGGGGAGAAGAGTGGGAGGGGGAGAGGGGAGGATGGGGAGGAGGAGGGGGGAGAGGAGGGAGGGGAGGAGGGAGGGGGGAGGGAGAGGGGGGAGGGGGGAGAGGAGGGAGGGGGGGAGGGGGGGGGAGGAAGGGGGGAGGGAGGGGGGAGGGGGGGGGAGGGAGGGGGGAGGGGGGGGGGGAGAGGAGGGAGGGGGGGGAGGGGGGGGGAGGAGGAAGGGGGGAGGGGGGGGGAGGAGGAAGGGGGGAGGGGGGGGGGGAGGAGGAAGGGGGGAGGGGGGGAGGAGGAAGGGGGGAGGGAGGGGGAAGGGGGGAGGGGGGAGGGGGGGAGGAGGAAGGGGGGAGGGAGGGGGAAGGGGGGAGGGGGGAGGGTGGGGGGAGGGAGGTGGGGGGAGGGAGGGGGGAGGGGGGAGGGTGGGACCCGGCAGAAGTACCCGGCATTGCTGGGCAGGGGAGGGGAGGGGAACGGGGGGGGAGGGGAGAAGAGGGGGGGGGAGGGGAGAAGAGGGGGGGGGAGGGGAGAAGGGTGGGGGAGGGGAGAAGGGTGGGGGAGGGGAACGGGGGGGGGAGGGGAGAAGAGGGGGGGAGGGGAGAAGAGGGGGGGGAGGGGAGAAGGGTGGGGGAGGGGAGAAGGGTGGGGGAGGGGAGGGGGGAGGGGGAGGGGGAAAGGGAGGGGGAGGGGGAAAGGGTGGGGGAGGGGAGGGGGGAGGGGGGAGGGGGGAGGGGGAGGGGGAAAGGGAGGGGGAGGGGGGAAAGGGGGGAAAGGGAGGGGGAGGGGGGAAAGGGAAGGGGAGGGGGGAAAGGGAGGGGGAGGGGGGAAAGGGAGGGGGGAAAGGGAGGGGGAGGGGGGAAAGGGAGGGGGAGGGGGGAAAGGGAGGGGGAGGGGGAGGGGTAGGGTGGAGGGGGAAGGCAAGGGGGGGACGGAGGGGGAAGGGAAGGGGGGGACGGAGGGGGAAGGGGGATGGAAGGGGATGGCCAGTCAACAATGACGTTGCACTTCTCATGGTCGGAGAGCAGCACAACAATCGGACATAGTCCTGCATATTCGCAACAGCACGAAGCGGATTTTGGAGACTCACCGATCCTGTGACGTCCTCCAGTACCGGCATTGCCGGGCGGGGGAAGAGAGACCCATACATTCCCAACCTGTACATTCGCCCTCTCGACTCGAGCTCACTCGGCCAAAAGCCTCGCACAAATTACACCGTGAAGGCCCAATGGTCATGTCTATGCCACAAATCACGGGCGCACTGAATTGAAAATATATAGAACGCTCATACTCCGTGAAAAGTGAAGCCGCCGTGTCGCCATCTTGGTCAGCACAACTCGACCAACTCGCTTCGCGGATCTCGTTTTGTGCGGCAATAAACTGTCCAATCGGTTACGGAAGGGTTGTGGAAAGACGTTTCACAGCTGTTTCAAAGACATGTAATTAATATCGCACAAAATCGAGACAAAACACGATCGCATAAAAGGTGAAAAAACGTGTGACGGGATGGAACATCACGTGATCGCTCTGAGCGAATCAGTCTGGCGGCGGGAATGGAACATCACGTGATCGCTCTGAGCGAATCAGCAAGCTGCTCTGGAACCGGCTGAGATTAGCGGGTACTTCGCTGAAATGCGCTGAGGTAAATATGAATAAAAAATATGGATCGTCAAATATTTTGAGTTCGGCCATGTTCGTCCCAGGCTCAATGGCCATGTCTATGTCAAATATCAAGCACGTAAGCCTCTCCGTTTAGGAGTCTATCGGTAACATTACACACACACACACACACACACACACACACACACACACACACACACACACACAGTTTTATATATATAGATTACACCATTCATGTCAATCTCAACAGGGATATCTCTGCCGGCACGGAACTTACGTGGGATTATGACTACCAAGAAGGAAGCAGCAAATCACACAAGATCCCTTGCCTCTGTGCTTCACGCAAGTGCTGTCATTGGGTGCTGGGGAATGGTTTAGTACATTGAAGACTTTTCACGTTTCGCAATTACTGCTTTTGAGGAGGAAAACATCGTCAACACCAACAAGCTCGACACCTCCTCGCTTGCAATTATACCTTTTTATTTTTATTTTTTTTAATGATAATCTGTTGTGAAAGAATTCACACTTTTCACTCATCTGTTTGATCGTTATTATTTATTTCCCCGCGGGCAGTTAAATTGGACAGAAATTTACCATCGGTGCATTTTAAACTCGTTTCACAGGTATTTGATGCAATGGGTTGGAATTTGTTTTCCCTCCGACATATTTCAATCTGTTCCCGTTTATCGATTACCTTTGTGACTGTCCTCAGATGATGCTTCGTTTAAGTTCTTCCCAAAGCATATTGCGCTCACCCTTGTGGCACATCAGATGTGTTGCTGGCAACCACTGGCTATTGTAGTATCAGTAACAGACAAGTCTCTTCCATGAATTTGATTCGTTCTACCGATAATAATTCATCCCAAACCAGGATTTTATGACAGCAAATCATTTGTTCGATTGCTCTGAATAATTTTTTTCATTTGTGAAATGTGAAGTTTTCGCAAGATCTCTTACAAATGCATTTGATTCATCGCTGCAATTCCAACTTTGTTTCACATTACAGGTTTTGGAATGCCTTTAAAAAAATCTGCATTGTCTTGCCTGCTTTAGTTATTAACCTGGACATCTCTCGTGGGATGTAGCTCAACTGTTTATTGCTTCACCAGACCCTGCTCAGACAAATTAGTGCACAAGAGTACAGGAACAAGATCGCAGTTTTACTGTGGTGAGCTGGCAAAAATAGGAACTATCCTCAACTTATCCACAGCCAAGTCCCAACCCCATTGTGAAGTCCATTCGAATGCCTATTTTGAAAGATTGCCTTCCGCAAAAGATGATAACCCATTGGTTTATTTTTTTTATTCCACCAATACTAACCCCTTTCTCGTGATGTCGCATGAGGCCATTCTTCACAAAGTGAGGCACGGTCTGTTGCCTGATGGTCCGAGCCTCCCTGGAAGCTCTTGGCGTGCTCAACTATGACACATGGGGCTGTTTTTCCCAGTAATTCTGCAATGAGTGTATCGATGGCACTGCTGGTGTTTGAGCTACATCACAAGATCCTTGTATTGACAAGCTGATGAGTGCTGGAACAATTGCGTCAAGCAGTGTTTGTTTAGGAAAGCTTACTTGTTCGTGTTACATGGTGTGACGATTTGTTACTCGTTCGCACAAAGCTGAACATAGCTCTTCTTTTATTTTATATAGGTAAACTAACAGTTTGTTTTCTTATTTTGTGAATTGTTATCGGAATGGAATAAATAAACTTTTCCTGGAAAACGTTGTCCTTCAACTTGCAGGAAGGTGTGTGTGTGTGTGTGTGTGTGTGTGTGTGTGTGTGTGTGTGTGTGTGTGTGTGTGTGTGTGTGTCAGTCACATGACCCCAATTTCCAGCGATTTGTGAAGGAATGGAAGTCATGATGCAATGAATAAGAATGCAGCTTGAGTTTGTTTTTTTTTGCATGATTTTTATTTTTATAATTTTTTTTCCCCCCATTTAAGGTTGTGCTTAGGGATAATGGCTATAATCTGGCTCTCCTTAACCCTTTGAGTACGGATGACGTCCAGTGCCGCAACCCGTGAAAAATAGTGTACGTATGACGTTACCACACGTCATCGACTATACCTATAAATAGATCGTCAGTACGTGGTTGCATTCCCGTACTAAAATGCCAAATTAATCCCGTACCGGGGGTATTTTTTATCAAAAGTGCCTTGATATAGGGTTAAAAGTGCCTTGGCTATTCCCATGTTTTGAAAAAAAGGGGGGATATTATAATCTCTCTCCTTCTTCACAAAGGTTCCTCTGAGAGGCACGGTCTGTTGCCTGATGGTCCGAGCCTCCCTGGAAGCTATTGGCATGCTCAAATATGACACGTGGGGATGTTTTTCCCAGTAATTGTGCAATGAGCGTATCGTGACTAATCTGGCTGCTTGCTTCACGTGACTATAATCTTCTTCACAACTAAACGGTTGGGCAGAAATTCACCAAACTTGGTAGATGTGGTCACCACCTTGCATGAAGGTACTAGAGTATAGGTTCTCAAAGTGGTCCCTACCGCCCCCCAGTGGGCGCTGGGAACTTTCAGGGGGGCGCTCGAGAGTCCATGGGTGGTAGGGGGGCGCTGGCAATGATTTGGGGGGCGCTGGCAATGATTTGGGGGGCACTGGCGATTTAGAGGAGCAGCGGCGATTTGGAGTGCTCATTGGGCTTCCTGCAGTCTGAACAGGTTACCCGGCGCCATTCGGCAAATTGGCCATCCAATCAACGACCACATTCTTTCCCCCTTCGCATGGTTTTTATGATCACATATTCGCTGATGTCGTGTAGGTATTTTCTTGTCCATACATGCTCACGCAACAAACATGATAGTGTATGACACCAGCGAAATACTATTGGCCGCCAATGCGGCCAATAGTACAACACTAATTGTTGTCACGTGGCGCCATTTCAATCAATCGGCTTGCAAGAATCTTTTTATGCAGGATAAAATACACTCTATTCATGCTGGACTATTCAACGTGCCTGGTTCAACTTTACAGCCTGGCCTTGCCAGCACAGACATTGGGCAAGGTATGAACAGTCAGTGTTAGCGCTGCTGTTAGTCTTTCGACATTTTGGCGTGTTGATTTCGTTATTCAAAAAAGCTTCACGTCCGGTCGGCCTCAAAGAAAAAGTGTCGTCAGTATTCCGTTGAATACATCAAATATGGATTCATTCCATCTCCGACGAACAAACAGTTACCAATGTGTTTGTTGTGTGGTATCACGCTGTTCAATGAAGCAATGAAACCATCTCGACTGAGCGAGCACCTGAGTAAAAAGCACAGTGATAAGGCTCGCGCAGAGGTCAGCTATTTCCAATCGCTGAAAGAGAAATTTGAGAAGCGATCCACGGTAACGGCGATGTTCAAAGCCAGCCAAAAGCTCGTGGATAAAGGACTGGAAGCGTCGTATAAGCTGTCATTGCTCATCACCAGATCTGGAAAACCGTATTCAATTGGCGAACAGTTGATCAAACCAGCTGTTGGGGAAGTGATAAAAACCGTTATGGGCCAGTATCCGAATCCAGTTCTCTCATTGATTGCGCTCAGCAATGATTCCATGGCCAGGTGGATTGATGAAATGTCATCAGATGTAGAAGATAAGCTGTGTAGTGAGCTGAGAAGCACACACTTCACCATCCAGCTGGATGAGTCCACTTTGCGTGACAGTGAAGCTCTGTTACTCTGCTACGTTTGCTTCATCCGTGATCAGGAAATGGTGGAAGAAATGTTTGCCCGCTCTCTCCAGACCGATACGAAGGGTTCTTCCATCTTCCAAACGTTGGAGAAGTACTTTACTGATAAGAACATACCGATGGAGAACATTCTCGCTTGCGCGACGGACGGGGCACCAGCGATGGTTGGCCGCCAGCGTGGTTTTATTGCACTTCTGAAGAACCAGGTACTGTCCGCGTTCGCCATTCACTGTGTCGTGTACCGCCAGCATCTTGTAGCAAAAGCTCTCAGCACCAGACTTCATACATCACTCCAAACAGTAATCAAAGCAGTGAATAAAATCAAGGTGTCATCTCTGCATGATCGGCTGTTTCGTCAGCTTTGCCAGGAGAATGATAAGGCATTCGAGCGGCTCCTGTTGCATACCGAAGTTCGATGGTTGTCCAAAGGCGCTTGTTTGACCCGTTTCCATGCCCTCTTCTCAACAGTGGTCGAGTTTGTCGGAAATTGAAGCGGAGCTATCAGAGAAAGTGAATGCGATTGAGCATGATGTGGCTTACCTCACGGACATATTCAGTGCACTGAATGATGTCAACAAACAACTCCAGGGTGACCATATGACGCTGATGAAAGCAAAGAAAGTGATCGGCACAGGGAAACCCTCGGCTGCAGAGATATGTACCACTTTCCCCAGTTGGCAAAGGAAACTGCTGTTTCTGATGAAGAGCTGCTCGTTTATTGCAATCACCTTGAGAAGATTCGTGGAGATATGGAGCAGCGTTTCAGAGACATGATAGAACTGTCGGTGCCAGCATGGGTGATCAACCCATTCAAATGTGACATTCAAGATGTGAAGCGCGAATTACAGGACGAAATTATCAACCTCCACAATGATGAGGCGAAGGCAAGATTCTCGCAGCATGAATACGGCATATTCTGGATTCTGGAACGGGGCGAATACCCCGCAATGTGGACAGAGGCAGAACTGCTGCTGATGGCGTTCCCCACATCATACCTCGTTGAAAGAGGGTTCAGCGCCGTGATGGTGCTGCTGACCAAGTATCGAAACCGCCTTGACATTACCGAGAGGGACGATCTGCATCTCTACCTCACTGAGATGGAGCCAGACGTTCGTAATCTCGCAGCGAGTCACCAGGCCCACCCTTCACACTAACGGTATTTGGGCCTGTGATAACAGATTCCCAGTTTGCCTCACCTTTTTTTTTCTTTTTTTTTCCTATACTGAATCGAGGCTCGTGAAAGAGCTGACAACCGCGAGGGAAAGACAGCACAGGGGGACCACGAGGGAAAGACAGCACATGGGGACCGCGAAGGAAAGACAGCACATGGGGACCGCGAGGGAAAGACAGCACATGGGGACCGCGAGGGAAAGACAGCACAGGGGGGCCGTGAGGGAAAGACAGCACATGGGGACCACGAGGGAAAGACAGCACAGGGGGACCGCGAGGGAAAGACAGCACATGGGGACCACGAGGGAAAGACAGCACATGGGGATCGCGAGGGAAAGACAGCACATGGGGACCGCGAGGGAAAGACAGCACATGGGGACCGTGAGGGAAAGACAGCACATGGGGACCGCGAGGGAAAGACAGCACATGGGGACCGCGAGGGAAAGACAGCACATGGGGACCGCGAGGGAAAGACAGCACATGGGGACCGCGAGGGAAAGACAGCACATGGGGACCGCGAGGGAAAGACAGCACATGGGGACCGCGAGGGAAAGACAGCACATGGGGACCGCGAGGGAAAGACAGCACATGGGGACCGCGAGGGAAAGACAGCACATGGGGGCCGCGAGGGAAAGACAGCACATGGGGACCGCGAGGGAAAGACAGCACATGGGGACCGCGAGGGAAAGACAGCACATGGGGACCGCGAGGGAAAGACAGCACATGGGGACCACGAGGGAAAGACAGCACATGGGGACCACGAGGGAAAGACAGCACATGGGGACCACGAGGGAAAGACAGCACAGGGGGACCACGAGGGAAAGACAGCACATGGGGACCACGAGGGAAAGACAGCACATGGGGACCGCGAGGGAAAGACAGCACATGGGGACCACGAGGGAAAGACAGCACATCTCTTGGATTAAATCATACCTCTCTGACAGATGCCAGTTCATCTCCATCAATAACTGCAAATCCCCCACTGCTCCCCTCCCCCAAGGTGTCCCCCAAGGTTCAGTTCTTAGCCCCCTCCTCTTCATCCTTTACCTGTCCTCCCTCGGTCACTTAATCCGCCGTCATGGTCTCCAATTCCACTGCTTCGCCGATGATATCCGGCTTTTCATCTCCACCAGGTACACCTCCACCGCCACCCACTCTATCATGACAAACTGCATCACTGAAATAACCTGGACCTGTTCTGCTGAAACATTGTAGGTCGTGCAAAATAAAATAAAAAGTAAAGTAAAATATTATTCAGAAAATATTTGGCTTCTGTTATTTTTGCTTCCTATCTACATAAATTCTGGGTGTCCGACCACGAATGATAGGACAAGGGGGGCATTGGGCCGGTCCAAGAGGGCAGAACGGGGCGGTAGTCCAAAAAAGTTTGAGAACCACTGTACTAGAGTAATGTCATATTGGCGCTGTCGTGAGAATGTTTTGGAATCGCTTTGTGTTCTGTCCAGGCCAAAACTGATTTACCATTTCAGCTTTTGTCAAGTTTTCAACAAACCTTTGGGAATATGGAGAAAAAAAAATTAATTGGGTGAAAATGTGAAAGGAGAATGTCATTGACTATTTAACCCCGCCACAGCATCTCAAACATGACTTTCTTTGGGGGTTATTTATTTATTTTTTAATCGCTTTACCAATTTCTCCCAATTTGCTTTCTGGGGAGGGGTAAGTGTGGTGCGTGGTGAGTAGTAGGGGGATGGGGTGTGTGTGCGTGCGTGTGGGGTTGTTAAAATAAATTGGTATAATGGTCGTTGGAGTATAAACCACATTGAGTCAAACAAGACGTCTCCATTTCTCACCAATGAAACAGAGTTAAAAAGAGCTGAAATTGTGCAGTAATGTTGGTAAGTAGTATGCCATGTCATGTGACCAATTCCCAATAAATAAATGTAAGGGACATTAACAATAGATCTAAAACTCTGTCCACCCTACTACATTGAACAAGCGTTACGCCTAGGTGCCCCGTCGGTGAAGTGATGAGTTGACAAAGTGGAAGACGCAAGGTGGCCATCTTGGATTTTGACGTGGGTTGGAACCACACACCAAATTCTAATTCGGTCCTTCACGCACGGACGGACGCACACACGGACGGAGGGGAAAACCATAGTCCACCTTTCGCACCACGTTGCGACGGGGGACAATAAGGCAATTCTCGGCATATATGTACATCTGGAAATCAAAGCCAAACTAGAACGACACTGATGTCAAGTCCACCAATATGCCTCCACCCACATTATGACATCATTAGTGAGATACCCGTGCTATGTACGAGTGGGAGGCCAGAAGCAAACAGGCAATACAGATACGCCGAATGCGAAAGCATGAAACCAATAAATTCCACATTCCTGTAGCACCTTCAGTAGCACATCAGACATGGACAGCAAGTTCGTGAAGGACTTCCATGAAAAACGTACCCGTTCGCAAACAAACTGGTACGTTCACGTATAGAAACATCGACCGTGGGTCCGTGGCGAATCTGCATATGGCGATCCACGAAGTTCACGTTCAGAAAGTAGAAACTATCACGGCACGTCGTCATTCACTTGAACTCGATATCTCTTTTTTCATTCCAAACAACACAACAAACAATCACAAATTAATCACAAAATAAACTTTTAACAACATTGTTAATGTTTCCTTCATTGTAAAAACTACCAAGTCAACAGTTAAAAGGATTTTGAGCCGATCGGTGTTTCGGCCTCGGCAAGACCGATGGAGACAGCGATCTGTTAGCTTATACACCGCCAAAATAGCCATGTGGAATTCTCTCATGTAGAGATTAAACTCATGTCGTTGGAACTTTGGCTGAGGTCATTATTTACTTTTAATGATGTTTATATACGAATCAAAAAGAAGATAATTGGTTTTGGGTCGTCCTTTCTGCATATCTCGTGGGATTGTGAGTTGGAGAGACGGCCGTGATGGTGGGGAGGGGGTTGACATTCTCTCAAGCAGAGATTCAACCCATGTCCTTATAAAAGGTCTTTGTCCGAGGTCACCGAGTTCGATCGGTGCAGCCGTGCAATGAGCGGTGCAGCCGTTTGTGCGGCACCCTGGAAAATAACGTTATGCGGGAGTCCAAACCTGAAAGTGCTGGAGGCCAAAGCTGAAATTGGAAAAACAATATAGCCTATTTTACTCAAGGAGATCCCAGGATTACCCACCCAAAATATCGTTGCGATCGGTTCAGCCGTTTTTGCAGTACCTTCGAACGAACGAACGGACGGACAGACAGACGGACAGGGGCAGAGACACACAGACGGACGGACATTTGGTGAATTACAGTAAGATACTGAACCAAGTTTGATTTAAATACATTCAGCTGTTCTCAAGTTATCACATTTTTACCTGACATAATTTCGAACCTCAGGAACTCAAAATCGAATGAGTTAACCTCTACATCACGATATATACCTGTACCAACTTCAGCCGTTAAGTTATAGACCTATTACAGACACCTTTGCCCCCAAAATCGAATCCGTTTATCTTTACATCATTCTACATATTGTACCAAATTTGGTGAGAATCCCAACACTGGTTCACAAGTTATTGTGGAAACAGGATTTTTACCGAACCTGACATCTGACCTGTGACGTCGTGAGCCCAAAATCGAATCAGTTCATCTTTATCTTATCACAAATACCTGCACCAAATTTGACTAAGATCCCTTCAGCCGTTCTCAAGTTATTGCGGTAACGAAAACCTCACGGAACGACGGACGGACAGACAACCTGAAAACATGCCTCTGTCGATGGAGGCATAAAAACAGGGCTGGCCCCATCTTCAAGTTTTGTATACGTGTTGGTATTACCCAGGGTGCTCTACCATGGGCATGAGGGGAAAAATCCTTTCATGTTTGGGGGAGGAAGACTTGCCAATGCTCCCAAAATAATTTTCTTTTGTTTGTGTTTACTGACAAATAAGCATATTAACCGTCCAATAAAAATCCTAAACTCTTGCTATTTTGGACGAGTACGAGTACTGTGTCCCTTGTTTCTCAATGTGGATGTGTATATAGAAGGTAGACAGCCATCATTATGTGGCCTCATGTTAGCTTTATCTTGGGGTCCTGAGTTTGAGCCCCTGTCGTGCCATTGGATTAACACCAGGTTGGTTGACTCAGCCGGTCACCCTTCCGAGGTCAGCAAAATGAGTAACAGTTTACTGGGAAGAATAAGCCATTCAAGTATCCTGCGTTGGAGTGGCGTCTTATCCAGAATTGTATTCCTTAGCCAAATGAAACTGCCTCAACAGCCCTATTCACCTCAAGGCAAGAAAGGAATAGTTATTATCCATCATTTTGACATGAGCACGTCCCAGGCAAAACATCTGGACACATCTAGGTTTTGATACATCAACTAAATCCTTAAACATCATTGGCTCTACTCAAACAGAATATGTGGTTGTAGTTCCTTCACCAACAACAACAACAACAACAACAACAACATGCATTTTAAGGCCATTTTCCCTGCTAGAGCGGGGTGAGCCTCACGGTCCCCATGACAATCTCCATTTTGCCCTATTTTCTGCATCTCCCCTTGTTAACCCCCTTGCCCGCATTTCTACTTCCACCATCTTTAGCCAAGTCTTTCTCGGTCTTCCCCGTCCTCTACTTCCTTCTACATTCATTTCCATCACTCTTATCAACCAGTCACTTTCATCCTTCCTCAACAAATGACCAAACCATCTCAACCTGTTTCCTTCACAGCATCAATCACAGGCTCTATTCCCATCATCTTTCGCAATTCATCATTTGTCTTCCTCTCTCTCAACGATACTCCACACATCCACCGAAACATTCGCATTTCCACCATTTCCAGCCTTCGTTGCTGCTCTACGTTCATTACCCATGCCTCGCTCCCATAAATCATAACTTCTCACACATGCAGCACACACCTTTCCCTTCAGCTTCAACGACACTCCCTTCCTCGTCAGCACGCCACTCAGTTCCCAAAACTTCTTCCGTGCACATCTCACTCGAGCAACCGTTGCCGAGTCTGATCCACCTTCTCCATTCAGCATGTCTCCTCGGTAGCAAAATGTTTTCACACCCTCCAGCTTCACGCCGTCTCCAAGATCCAACTCAACATTTCCTCCATCTGCAGCTCCCTCTGTCCACACCTTACATTTGAATGTAGCTGCCACACTGGTTAATGACCCTCTTAGACCACTACATTTTTGATGAACCCACTCAGCGCACATTGTACATTGAATGGAGTTCACTCCGACACCCTCCCTGCACACAGCACACGGCCACTTCCCAGTTCTTTCCACCTCACCACATGCTTTACCACTTGCCATCACCTTTGTCTTTCTGATATTCACCTTCAGACCTTTTGTCTCCATACATTCCTTCCACTTGTTCATCTTTTCCTTCAGTACATCCATACTTTCCGCAATCAACACTATATCATCTGCATACAACAACTCCCACGGTAAACCCTCCTTTACGTTTTGAGCCAGCGCCTGCATCACAGCCACAAATAGTAGTGGACTCAGTACCGACCCCTGATGCACTCCCACCTTCACCTCAAACTCACCACTGTTCCCGTCCTTCGTCCTTGCAGCTGTGCACGCTCTTTTGTACATTGCCATCACTACTCTGATCAACCATTCCTCCACTCCTAACTTCCTCAATGCCCATGTCACTACTTCGCGTGGAACCCTATCAAATGCTTTCTCCAGATCAACAAACCCAAGAAACAACTTCTTCCTCTTCTCCATGTACTTCTCCTGCAACTTCCTTACAATAAAAAGCACGTCTGTCGTTCCTCTTCCTGGCATAAATCCAAACTGCATTTCGTCGATCTTCACTTTCTTCCTTATCCTCCTCTCCGACACCCTTTCCAATACCTTCATTCCATGCTCCAATAACTTTATCGCTCGATACGAGCCACAGTCCAGAGGGTCACCCTCCCCTTGTATAGAGGGACGAGGGTACTCAGTTCCCAATCCACTGGAATGCGGCCTTCTTTCACCACCAGATTACAGATCTCTGTCATTCTCTTCACACCCCAGCTTCCTGCTGCCTTCAACATATCTCCCACAACTCCCGTCGACCCTCCCGCTTTTCTACTCTTCATTGCTTTTATCGCTTCCTCAACTTCCTTCTCAGTTATCTTCTCTGCCGGTCCGAAAACTGGGTTACTCTCTATGTTGCCATCCCATTCATTCTCTGCATTCACAGCATTTCCATATATCTCTTCCATCTTCCTTTATTTCCATCTGGGTCCACAACGATTTGTCCCACTTCATCCTTCAAGCAACTCACCCCCATCACATCACACCTCTCTTTCGCTATCTGCTTTGCAATCCTGAATTCTGCTCTCTGACCCTCGTCTGAATCCAAGCGTTCTCCGAACATTTTCCTGCATGCCTCCTGCGCTTTTGCTACCTCTTTCTTTGCAGCCTTCTTCGCTGCCTTACAACTTTCATGCTCTGCTTTTTCTGCCCCCGTACCCTTCGCCTTCTGCCACTCCTTGAACTTCTTCCTCTTCTCGTCAATCCACTTTCCAACTTCATCATCCCACCACCATGTTTCCGAGTGCCTCGGTGGCCCTTTTGTCCATCCACATACCTCACCAACGGCCCCCAACAGACTATCTTTCATTGACATCCAACCACTTACAAGCTCAGCCACATCATCCTCTACCCTACTCAGCCTCTCTTTTAATGCCTCCCTTACTGTCACCTCTTTCAACCTCCACACCTTCATTCTCGGTTGGTACTTCACCCGCCGAGCTCTCCTCGCACCTTTCACCCTTATGTCGCAAACAACCAAGTGGTGCTGTGAAACAGCCTCCTCCCCCGGGATCACCTTTGTGTCCCGGAGGTGCCCCCTATGCCGCCTACGCACCATCAGGTAGTCAACGGTTGTCGTCGAACCACCTGACGTGTATGTAACAAGCTTATTATCCTCTTTCTGGAACAGTATTACAAATCAGCTCCATTAGCAAACTCCAAAATCGTTTCACCTTCTCCATTTCTCACACCATATCCGTAACCTCCATGAACTCCCTCAAAACCGTCCATACTCCTTCCCACATGTCCATTTAGGTCTCCTCCTACCACACCAACTTCCTCATCTTTCACGTTTTCCATCAGCTTCTCTATTGCACACCAGAACTTGTCCTTCTCTTCATCGCTCCGACCAACCTGCGGAGCATATCCCGAGATGACGTTCACCAAGAGCTTTCCAATCATCATTTTCACCATCATCAACCTATCACTCACTCGAGGTACACTCACCACACTGTCTACAAACCCCTTAGAAAACAGGACACCAACACCATGCACGCCCTCCGGGCATCCTTGCCACACAAACTTGTATTTCTGTCCCTGCCTACCCTTCACCATTCTCACACCACTTCCCTTCCATCTCGTCTCTTGCACACAACATATGTCCACTCTTCTTCTGACCAATACTTCCACCACTTCTCCTGATCTCCCTGTCATTGTCCCTACATTCCATGTCCCAAACCTCAGAAACCGATCTCCACTTCAGGCATCAGACGTTTCGTCGTCATTAATGGAGTGATTTCCACCCTTGCTTCGATCGGGTTCCCCACCTTGAGTTTTGATGAGAGGGAGTGGGGTCCAACACAGGGTACTTCGGGCTGTACCCTGCCCATATGTAGTTGTAATTGTCATGGTTCTCTTTTTGAGGCAATGTTTTTCTGGCCGGATGCCCTTCCTAACGCCAACCCTTTTAGTCGCCTCTTATGACACGCAGGGAGAGGGTGTACCTATTCTAAACCGGGGTACACACCGGCAGTTCCTTCACCAATGCTCAAGATTTTAATGCAAAACTTTAGGAATGTTGAAATAATTTTCACTTTGGTTCAAACAGGTATCCAGGGTTGGTCTGTGCCCATGCCATAGATTCGGATCGAACCAATCACGATAGGCATGGGGCTCTTGTTTTGAAATCACGTGGGTTCTTATTCGCATCGTGTTCCTTCCCAAACATCCACAACTCACCGTGTGAGTGGAAGATCGTGTATCACTCAAACTCACAAAAATGCAACTTCACAAAAAGGATGTGCACAGCATTTTGGTCATGTGATTCAGAAATGTTGCTCTTTTTCTCAGACATTTGTCGTCTTGTGACTGCCAAGCTTCCAGCCGAATTTTGTGAAAACAGCAACATTCACAATCTGTTTTGCAAAATTTATAACACTCACATTTCGCCATACTTAGTATTTGTCACGTCAAAGGTTATCGAAATGGGAATTGCAGGTTTAGCATTGTGTACTTTTGAAAACCCTTCAGCCTTCATGTTATAAGATATTTATACAGTTGCTGCTAATAATTTATATCTCCTCTGTGCATCATTTATAGCACATTTACATGTGCTCCAATGCGGCCAGCGAGCGTGTTTGGGATAACAAATCCCAATGCTAAACCGAAGGAGTGTCGGTGTCACCGCAAGTCCAGTATGATGGTGTTGGAGGAGTCTTCCAGCACGTGCTCGCACACCTGCAGCAGGAAGAATGTGAGACGACGGCTATAACAGACTCCAATGACATTGCAATGGAAGGTTCAAACTTAAAAAAATTAACAGCTCGTCCTGCAATCGTATGTTTTGACTAGGTTCAGGAACATGTAAAACACCTGAAAAAGTGGTGGTTCCTTGGTGTGTGGATGGAAGTCCTTCTTTCGACAGTAGGATATTTCCTCCATCCCTCGATCAGTCAGGCGAAAGGTTCCCGACCTAACCAGGAGGAACAAGAGGCTCAGCTCGACTGTCACGTAGAAAACGGTCGAATCGACATATTAAAAAGAAGACATGCGGAGCACGATACTTGCAAAATCCGCCCCCAACCCCCAAGAAAAAAAAATTCCATTGATACAGCAAATTGTCCATTTCATCAAGATTAAAATTGACAATCTTGATCAAAGCTCGAGTCAATATGAAGAAAAGTGACGATTTTTCAGATGAAAAATGATGATTTTGTCAGGTTGACCTTTGACCTTTTGACATCAAAAATAGTTCCCCTATTTAGTGACAATGTGCAAATGCTGTTCAATTTTCAAGTAAATCGGATGAAAATTGAGGATTTTAAAAACTTGGCCTATGTTGACCTTTTGGCCTATGTTGACCTCAAAAATAGTTGGTGGTTGAATTCAGTGACCGTATATGTAAATCCTCTTAGAATATAAAGTCAATGAAATGAAAATTGGTGATTTTAGAAATTCGGCCAATGTTGACCTTTTGGCCTATGTTCACCTAAAATATAATTTGTGGTTGAATTCAGTGTCCAGATATGCAAGTCATCTTCAAATTTCAAGTCAATTGGATGAAAATTGAGGATTTTAGAAGTTTGGCAAAGTTGGTGACCTTTGACCGATGTTGACCTTTTGACATTTTGACTCCAAAAACAGGCTTCTCAATTGGGATGACCAATACAGCTTGGTGAAGTTTCGTGACGATCGGTTTTGAATTGTGACCTGTCGGCCGGTGAAAAACAAACAGACAGAACCACAAACGCAACCGACCAATATACATACTTGAAAAATCTTCGATTTTGCAAGTAAAAATATTGTTATGTCTGCGGCGTAGAGGAATATCTAGAGCCAGATAGATCTGTATAGGTAGGTATCCGACTGTCACGATGGGGAATCTACCCTGTAATAAGTTCTATGTTAGCCCGGGTTGTCGGTGTTGATGTCCCCACGATGAGGGAGCAGGGCGTGCAAAATAGTGCAGGGATTATTTTCACATTTTCACAGTGAGAGTGACATTCCACAGATGTTCCGTTATGATTTGTGGACTCTCGGCTTGGGAAGAGAGCCATGGGAATGTGATCGGAAATGTGTAACGTGCCGAGCATATGGGCCATTGGGCCATGCTCGGCTGGCATGTGTATGGCAAAGCATCTTTCTTTGGTGAGTTTAGTAAAATGTGAAAAATGTTTGGCACGGGTTATCGAAGGTTAGATGCAAATTTAAGGGTGAATTTTGAAATGTCGTAGTGGGCACTGCACAGTGACACCATTATTGATCCAGGTGTGTCGACCAAAGTGTGGAGGCTGTGAAAAAATTGATAGGGTAGCAGGACAGCTTTCAACTGGTTGCGGGGGCGACTGTGCTGATATTTGGGACGCGGGGTCATGGGGATGGAGTTGTGTAGTCTGGGGGTCAACGTGGTGCTGGGCGTGTCCGAGGTGTGTGGACCATGCCTTCTGGGTGGGTCTCCTGGTGGAGCATGGCTGTTGACTGGACCTTGGTGTGGTCAAGTGTCGGTGAGCACTGGGGGCTGCGGTTCTGTGGACTGGGGGGCGGCGTAGGTGATGTGCAGGGAAAGCCATGCACTCGACCGTCTCCCCCAGGGCCGAGGTTGTGCGTGCGGTAGTGTTTGTTGGCAGCAGGTACTCACCACATTGGCCAGCTGGGGCTGGTGCAGCTGTGTTCATTGCAGGGGGGCCGAAGGATGGATGGTGGGTCGCATCCTTATGGACACTCATGCCATATTGGCGTTTTGACTGCTCACCTTGTCCCGATGACCCTTGCACGGTAGAGGTGCGGAGCTGTCGTAGCCACAGGTAGTTGTTTAGAACAGTTCACCATTGGAGGAGGATCCACATACCTGCCAGTATAGTGGGGACAAAAGTGAAATTTGGTGAAAATTTGATTGTTCCAATGATAAATTTTGGGATTCTGTAGGGTGGATGGCACCTTTGGACCTGACCAACCGGAAATTACCTGCACATCAAGGTACAGGTGAGGCCTTGATGGTTACTGTCCCAGGCTTCAGGACTTGCTTAAGTAAATTGGGGGACATGTAATTTGGAGTTGGGGGGCAGGTGAGAGTGATGACATGGTCGGTGAGGGGGATGGAATGTGTGCCACAGTGTCTTGTGGGTGGCGTGTGTTTATGTGTGGTGGTTATGCGTTTTTATGTGGTCGTGGAGAATGGAAATATGAGTGAGTGATGATTATTGAGTTTTGAAATGTGCTTCTGGAAATATGTGATTCAACTGTGAACGGGGATTTCACAATGGCCGGCCATGGCAACTCTTTTGTACCATCTATGGAATTGTGTTGGAAAATGGAATGGCAGCGGGGGAGGAAATGTGTTTTGGGATCTTGTGGGTGGGGAAGGTGTGTGTGTCCGCAGGTACAGATCAAGCTCTGAGGAGCGATGCCTGCGGCCCCCCTCTGCGGCAATTACCCCTGGCAGCCAGTGGTATCTGGAAATTGGAGCTCGTCAGTGGAAGGTCTTTACGTGCTTTATTGTAAAAGCACGTAAAGACTATAGTGAGTTATTGTAAAGTATCTCGACAAACTGCGATCAATTGTCGTACGCGTTTATTCACTCTGCCGATCAAGGCCCGATTCACAGCAGCGCCATCCGAGCTCTGGCGTAGGGATACAACCCGGTCCCGGTGTAGGGATACAACGGTGAACATTTGCACTGCATACATGACATCCTCCCCTTTAAGTCCAAAATTACCAAGAGCAATACGTGCTAGATTTCCAGAATTGACATTTCAAAAGCAACATTTCCAAAACATGTGAAAATATGTGTGCAAACGGTTATGAGAATAATGAAAATACGTGAAAATAGAACATGTGTCAACGTGAAAAAAAAACATCTTCAAAGATTCAACCGGTCGGGTGCTTTTCTCTCACGCATTGAGCGTCGCGGTGTACCAGTGGATACAGAGTCCGAGGTGATTCCTTTGGGTCGCGGTGTACCAGTGGATACAGAGTCCGAGGTGATTCCTTTGGTCTCCACGAAGGGTGTAGCGTTTGCAGAGGTTTTCGGGGCATCCGAGCCGGCTGGAGCGGCCACGACGATCTCCGGCAGTGGCGGGTCGAACTGTTGTCCTGACTGTGACGATGCTACAGGCTCCATCGACTCACAGTGACGGTAGGTTATGTGGTCCTGATGTCGACGAATTTCGCGGCCGTCCTGCAGGCGAATCACACTGGACAGTGGACCTGGCTTCTCGATGATGTCTCCCGGTAGACACGTCGCACCTGCACCAAAATTTCGGGCAAACACTGGATCTCCAATGTTGATACATCGACTGTTGGACGTCTTATCGTGCACCAACTTTTGATTAAGCTGGCTTTGATAAACATTTGATGAAATGTCTGGTTTGAGATTGTCAAGTGTCGATCTCAAGTGTCGTTTCATCAATAACTCAGACGGAGCTGCACCGGTTGTTGATTGTGGCGTGATGCGGTATTTGAACAGGAGACGAGACAGCTTTGTTTCCAGGGTTCCCTCCTGAAGTTTCTGCAATCCGGATTTGATGATTCCCACGGATCGTTCGGCCAAGCCATTTGAAGCCTGGTGATGTGGGCTGACAAACTTATGTTTGATGCCATTCCGACGTGTGAACTTGGCAAACTCGGTACTGGAAAAACACGAACCGTTATCACTCACGATCATCCTGGGCAGACCATGAGTGGCGAAACAGCGTCTGAGTCTTTCGATGACAATGGCTGACGTAGTACCACGCGTCACATAGGCATCAATCCATTTTGTGTGCGCGTCCGTAATTATTAGAATCATGCTGCCGTTAATAGGCCCGGCATAATCGAGATGTAGGCGATGCCACGGTTCGCTGGGCCATTCCCAGGGATGCAGTGGCGCTTTCGCAGGTGTATTCCGGGTGCTCTGGCAGGGGTAACAATGTCGAACATGAACATCTAACAATGTCGAGCCTCTTGTGCGGTGGAGAAGGGTTCCATGTGAACAGCGCTTGGACATGGGTGAGTCGGTCCTAAGTGACGGGCGAAGGCCTTACGGACGATGGTGCGAGCGAAAGGGAATCGGGCTCAGATCCCCGAACCCAGAGTGCGGAGAAAGGTCGGGGGACGGCTCGCGCTTGTCGCGGCCTCCCAACGTTGCGGTAACGCAAAGCGCGCCTGGAGACGGCGGCGGGGGTGCCGGGAAGAGTTTTCTTTTCTTCATGAAGGGACGGGCGCCCTGGAATGGGTTTTACCCGAGATAGGGGCCCGCGCCCTGCAGAGCGTCGCGGCTCCTGCGGCGTCCGGCGGGCCCTCGCCGCCCCTTGAAAATCCGGGTGCGATGACTGAATCTCGCTCTGGGCCGTACCCATATCCGCAGCAGGTCTCCAAGGTGAACATTTGCACTGCATACATGACAGTTTGGGCGCCGTGGGGTAAGGGAGACTCCCGGCGACCCGTGTAGCTGCGCTGAAGCAGGAGGCCACGGGGCCTGGTGTGTGGAGACCCTCACCGGTGGGGTAACGGTGGAAAGGGCTGTTGGGCAGTCACGGGGCCAAGAGGTAAAGGGCGGGGGGGGGGGGGGGGGGCAATGAACTTGTGAGTCAAGTGACTTGTTTTTGGGGCTGCGGGCACCACAGCCTGAAGCGCCCCCACCATCTTACTTGTGCGGTACCTCCCCGCTGCCTAGTTGAGAGAAATGCGCACACGTATATGACATCTATGCCATGGTCCTGCAGGGGGGTGAAATAAGTACTTGGTAGTGATTTAAGTGTGGTGATGAGTTTTGGAATGAGTATGAGTGGTTAAGGGTTTGTGCTGTATGAATGAGGGCGAAATCCACCGAGCCATGTCACTCACCTGTAACACCAGGACAGGGCCCGTGGAAATTTAGGGGTGCATTGGGATGGCCCCACAGGTAAGGTTGCGTCTTGTGGCATCCACCGTGGGACGCGGTCTGTAGATTGGGGTTGTACAAATGTTTATTAGTTTCGAATTTTAGAATATTTGGTTAAGGTTAAGGTTTGTGGTTAAGTTAGTTTTTGAGTGTTGTTGTTTGTTTCCAACCACCGCAGGAACGACCAATTAAAATTATTGTAAATATTTGCCTGCATGATTGTTAAGGGGAGAAGCATGTTAAGGAGAATAGGTAAGTAGCTCCGGCTCACTTCCCACAACCCTCCTGATTTATTTCATAGGTTAATTAAGTGTGAGACAGTAAGTGTTAAGACTAGAATGGTAGCGCCTGTAGTGAACCTAGCAGGAGCTATGGTTCCAGGGGGGGAGCTGTGTTATGTCTGGAGGGTAGAGGAATATTTAGAGCCAGATAGATCTGTATAGGTAGGTATCCGACTGTCGCGATAGGGAGTCTACCCTGTAATAAGTTCTATGTTAGCCCGGGTTGTCGGTACAAGCTGTATTGATGTCCACACTACGAGGGAGCAGGGCGTGCTAAATAGTGCAGGGATTATGGATAAGATTCCTTTGTTCGTCATTTCCCCCTGTCGCCAAACCTTTGTCCCTTATAGCAATGCATACTCATATAACCACTTAGATAGGTCCTTAGTGCGCAACAGTAATTAAATTCCCTTCCCTTACAATGACCTTGGAAGAAGACCGGCAGGAAGCCAGATCGAGGCACTGCCGGATGGCTGCCGCCAGTCGCACCACCAGCTGGCCTAGCAACATCGCGTGAGACGAGCTATAACCATGCCACAAGGAACGTGTGATTGGTTGGCGCGGAAGGCGCGAGCCGTGAACCAATCAACACGGAAGGCACGAGAAGGTTCGGCAGACGGCGGGAAGCTACGAGGCTCTGGTTGGTAACGCGCCAGAACTGACGCCAGATGCCAAGTTACAAAAGGACTCGCTGGCGGGATTCTGGACGCTTCGCTTCGCTCTGGGGGATTGAGTCGTGCTGACGGTTCGCGCTTGGTATTGCGTCGTGCTGACGGTTCGCGCTTGGTATTGCGTCGTGCTGAGACTTGGCGCTTGGTATTGAGTTGTGCTGGCCCTTCACTTGCCGTTGTTCGTCCTTGGCTCTTGGCTCTTGATCTTGAGAGGTCCTGGAGGTCGTGGGTTTGCCATCTTCTCGGTGCTCAGTGCTTTTGGTGCTGTGAGCGAACGGACCTCGTGGGCGGTCGACGAGGAGCCTGGAGTGGAGTGTTGGCTTGGGGCCGAGCAGAGCGTGGGCGAAGCGGACGGAGGGCATCCTTGTGTCGGAGCTTGGAGCCGCGTTGGACGGTGGACAAGACTGCAGACAGATAAGCTCGCACCCACAAACCATTACACGACGGACAGTTATTTTTGTAATTCATTTTCCTTTGTGGTGTATTCGAAGTCTGTGTGTGGGATCCCAATTTAGGCCTATTCATTTCATCGTCGCGTTTCATTGTATCAGGTTCCTTAAATAAATCCTTATTTTTGTACATAGCATTTCGGTTTCGTTTGAATTCATCTCCTCCAGGATCGGAGCAGCAGTCGGTTCGCTTTAGGTAAGCGCTTCGCTGCCTCTTCTTCTTCACTTCTTTCTCCCGTGCTTTTATAGCAAAATCCGTGTTTGGTCGTCGCCTCAATTAAAGCCGTTTGGTCATTCGCGAGCCCTGGTATTAACCGGAGGGTATTCGCACGACAATATCAAAGACGGTCTTTACCAGGGAGACTTTTCTGCAGGTGCCATTCAACTATGACCATAAAATTAACAAGCGCCACTGATGGACATGTCGTTGGATCAACGATCACCAAATTTACTGTTCACCATGTCATGGATGGGAATAGAAAGTTCAACTAAAATTTAAAAATAACTATTAAGCACAAACAACAACACACTTGATACACACAAATACTCGCACTAAGCCTGTTGCAGTGTGTGAACAATAACACTCAGATTGTAGGTTTAAGTGGTGAGTAGCAGGATGGAGCGACCATTTCCATGTACATGGCACTCTGTGGGTATGTGACCTTTGTTCAGGAAAATTATCTATAATACTGGTATGTATTGCACTACTATATATATATATACATATATATATATATATATATATATATATATATATATATATATATTGTAACGGTTTTGAGAATTGTAACGGTTTTTTGAGAAGTGTAACAATTTTGGAGGAAGTGTAACGAATGT
>NC_136268.1:113588658-113593658 GCF_964187855.1 Myxine glutinosa | reverse complement strand
TCCAAAAACCGTGTCCGTAACAATTGGTGTCGAGGAGTTGGATTCGAACCTGGGACTAAATTTGTTAGGCCCAAATTTTGGAACACCAATTGTACTATTAGAGTAACAATTGGTGTCGGGGAGTGAGATCGACCCGGAGCGCGCTGCACGCGCTCAAAAATTATAAAGCGGACGAAATTGTGTTGTTTTATAAAACCCGAATTTTGAGATCGCGCCATGGACAATCAAGGCGATCGGATGTCGGTGGGGGAGATAGACGGGTTAGGGGTAACCCAGGAACCAGGGGAAATGTATGTGGAAGAAAGGGGAGGAGGAGAGCAATGAGGAGGCGGTTGAGGGGGTGTCAGACGCGCAAAATGGCGTCCTCGCGCACGTGGGTGTAGCGGCACCAAATTTTGCCACGCCCGCGACCGTGGTAGCGCCGCCGTTGGATTTTAACCTTTTGTGGCAACAAATCGTGACAGTACCCTTTGTACTACCAACGGTGGCCCAAATGCAAGCCTTCATGGCCGAAATGAATGCAAAAAATAGATAGGATGGGGGCCGATTGGGAGGAAAGGGAGCAGAGGGACAGAGACCGCAGGTTGGGCGAGCAGGTCCCACGGCTACGCGAGGAGGTAAAGCGAGGCGAAAAGCGTATAGAGAAAGAGGTGAGAAATAATACGGCAAAGTTACAAGGGGGAATAGAAGATCTGACGGAGGAGGTGGAGCAGCTGACAGAGGGACAAACTAAGTTAGTGGAGCAGGTTCAAAAGAACACTGCGGTACTAGGAGGGTTAAAGGCGACACAAAAAGAAATTAAAAACGAATTAATAGCGACGCAGAGGCAATGTCAGATGGTACGGGAGGAACTGACAATGAGGGTGGAGGAGGTGACAGAGATAATGGAGACAAAGGACCGGCAGGTGAGGATGCACATAGAGACGGTCACGGTAGCCTTAGAGGACGAACTTGAGGGGACGCACCGAGAAATAAAAGAGGTTAAACAAAAATTAGAGGAAGTGGGAGAAGAGGTGAGTGAAATTAAGAAGAGACGGAGGGAAACTAAGAGGGAGATAAAGGAGGAAGTCATGGAATATGTACAAGGTCTGTGTTCAAATCATGATGCAGTGCTCACTAACCAAATAAAAAGTTGCAGGTGGCAGAGGAGGTGCGACGAGGTACGGAGGTGAGTGGCAATGTACATGATGTGAGGGGAGATTCAGTCGGCTTGGGGATTGGTTTGGATCCGGGTGTTCGTGAAAGGCCGTTGGTGAAGTGTGTGACAGGTCAGGTGTGCGAAAAAAAGAGGTGTGCGAGAATGTCCGACCATGGGGTGTGTGAGAAAAAAGTGCACGCCGAGGAGTGAGTGTGCCGTCAGGAGTGAGCCGGTCGGAGCGCGTGTGCGAGGGGGTACATGGAAGCGCGGTGTGGTGAGTGTTACGGAGGAAGTAACGAGAGAGTGTACACCTGTGGTGAGTGTTACAGAGGATGTAACGAGAGAGTGTACACCTGTGGTGAGTGTTACAGAGGATGTAACGAGAAAGTGTACGTCTGTGGTGAGTGTTACGGAGGAAGTAACGAGAGAGTGTACACCTGTGGTGAGTGTTACGGAGGAAGTAACAAGAGAGTGTACACCTGTAGTGAGTGTTACGGAGGAAGTAATGAGAGAGTGTACACCTGTGGTGAGTGTTACAGAGGATGTAACGAGGAAGTGTACACCTGTGGTGAGTGTTACGGAGGAAGTAACGAGGAAGTGTACGCCTGTGGTGAGTGTTACAGAGGATGTAACGGGAGGGGTGTGCGCGAGAAAGGTGTGTAACGGACGGGTGCATGAGGAAAGAGTGTGCCGTCGAAAGTAAGGATGAGTGCGCTGTCAAGAATGGAGGTGAGAGTATTGAGAGTGACAAGGAGAGTGAGTTGGTTGTGACAGTGTGAGCGAGGATGTACACCTGGGATGGAAGGATGCACACCTGGAATGGTAGAGCGTGTGTGGGAAGGCACATTTGAGTTGGTGGTGAGGCACGTGGTTGGGTGTGCGAATGAGGGCACACCTGTGATTGTCACAGAGGAGGTGACCGGAGAAAGGGGCGCGAAGAGGTGTATTGGTGAGGTGTGCGAGCAACGAATGTGTGCCAAAGTGTTCGGTGGTCAGGTGTTGTGACCAAGGCTGTGAGTGGAATGGGTGTACCGAGGTGTGCCAGGAAAGGTACGAGGAGAATGGGAACAGCTGCATGTATGAGCAAGAAAGGGGTAGCGTATGCTTGTAGGAATCCAGGTGAAGCGTCGACGATAACTGGGTTAAAGGTTAGAACGACTTATAGCCGACTCGGGCCCTCGGTGCGCGTCGGGCAGCTTCGCGTGCCGCGAGGACCAGCGGGGATCCGAACCACGGCGGTTTCGAAAGAACCGCCGTGCGCGATCCACGCTGGGCCTCGCTTTGAACGGCCGCGGCCGGGCTCCACTAGGCGGAGCGGGCGGCTGGATAGGAAGGGTCGCTATGGCGACCACGTTTTGTTGAGACGTGCCGGCAGGTCGAGATCGGGACATTGGATGGCTCCACGCCGAGGTGATGCGTGGGATCTCGGCCCGGGTAAGCCCCCGCCCCGGCCCCGAATGCGGGACGCATCCAGCCGCCAGCACAAAAGAATCCGCGTTCAGTGCTCGGCTGTACGAAGCCGGGCTGTAGATGTGAATTGGCGCACCGAGAGGATGTAATAAGTAGACGGGTGATGGTGATAGTGATAGTGATTTAAAACGAAATTTAGAAAAGTGAATAGAATTGGCAGTAAATGGAAAATTTTTGAATTGTTGGATTTGGACGAGCGAAATTGGTAGTGAGAGACCCCCGATGTGGTGGGATGGCAAATCCACCATCCTTCCCATGTGGGGGGCAAAGGAGCAATAGGCTTATGGGGTGTATGGCAGTGAAAACTAGCCCGGGTGGGTTAGGATATGGTGTGTAGGGATCTAGCGAAGATGACATTAGGTAACGTTAAGTTTAGTTAGTGACTGATACCTGTAGTGGGGACGCAGGTAGATTAGTATGGATGATAATGACGTGGGAGCGCAATAGTTAAAGGGACGACTGGGAAGCGCAAGTTTCAGAAGGGAGTAGTTAGCTGAGATGATGCCGTGTGTGTGTGAGGATGGAACAGGTGTGATTGCACAGGTGTGCAATTGGACAGGTGTGTGGAGCAGTGTATGAGTAGTGAGTGTGTGGATCAGCGCGAATGCGCTTGGGGGAGAGAAGGGTGCAGGTGGCACCAGGTGTGAGAGCACAGGTGTGCAGGTACAGGTGTGTGGAGAGAGTTGGAGTGAGTGGTACGGAGTGGTGTGCATGGTGCGAAGGTGTGGATGGGGGAAGAGTGGACCCCTTTCACGAGCACCCGGGGCGGGTAGTGTAAGTGTTAGGTAGAGGGTGCAGGTAAATTGTGGTTGAATATTGGCATTTGTGGTGCGGTGACAGAATGGTATGTGGATGGGTGCGTTGGTGTTGTGGAAATGGCTGGGCGTGTAGCCTGTTAGTGTGTGTAGTTGGTTTGGGCACTCCACCACTGTAAGGATGTCGGCCAGGTGAGGCCGCAGGTGGGCTCTGGGAGCCGGTAGTAGTTGTTGTGGATGGGGCCCGAGGATCCGGAGGACGGACCCGGGTAGCCCAGTGCCAGAGGGGCACCATGGGGTGACAGAGCCAGGAGAGGGCTGCCCCCAGGTAGTTAGGTTAGGGTGAGGAGCTAGGTAAGCTCGGGTGGCAACTACAGTGGTGGAGGTGTGCAGGTGGGTAGACCTGTTGGGAGAGCTACACGTCGCGGCCCAGAAATTGTGCGAGGGCACCGGGAGATGAATCGGGGGAGTGAGACCCCAAATTGAGAAGCACCACAGTTTGGTCAATGGGAATTGGTTTTTTAAAACCACATAGAGTAAGATTGCCAATGGATTGGCAGGGAAAGACCCCCGGGTAGTGTAAAGTGTGTTAAAATCATTTAGAGGATAGTTAGGATGAAGGATCTCCTCACACCATCTGCATCCACTCACCTGAGGTGACAGGTACTCCACACCATGCCATGTTTGATTATTTTTTACTGTGCAAATGTTTGGGTTGTGAGACGCATCATGACGTGGGTGTGACATTGTGCGTAATTCCATCTCTCCCTCCTTTTGAGGATTGATGATGAATTGATGATGGCAAATTTTGAAGTAGAGGGATTGTGGTGACGAATTTGGTATAAGGGAAATATGGGGAAGACGTGACAGTAGTGACGAATTTGTAAATGGGTAGATTTTGTAAATATGGGGTAAGAGCAAGGGTAGTGTAGGTGACAGGGGGGTGACGTACGGTAGGGACGAGCTTTCTCACTTCGCCCTCCGTACGCATTTCACCTTGCATTGCCTTGTTTGACGTGTACCCTTGTGACCTTACCCCTCGCTCAATTGTCTTTCTTTTGTCTCCCACATGACCTGTGCGCCATTGGGTGCCGAGGGGAGCGTGCGTGAGGTGGCCATTGTGCGCCCGAGATTCCCAGAACCAGCACGCATTGCGTTGATGTACCACTTTATGGACCGCTGTTCGGCGGCCAAGTACCACTTGATGGACCCCAGGTTCTGGGGCAGAGCACCTCTGTTGGAGACCGGCCATAGTGGCCAGGGAATCTTGCTTGCGGACCTCGGTAAGGTGGCACCTATGCCAAACAGGTGGACCACCCTTAGTTGGCCCCTGAGGCCCTAAATAATAATAAAAAACGAACACAAGTTGTGCTTTTTATTATGTCCAAATAGGCCGCATGAAGCCAGAAGACGTCAGGAAGAACATCGGCCCAGCAGACGAGGAGAAGACCACCACCAGTTGTTTTGTTGTGTTTATTATGAACCATGGTGACTGCGCACCGAGTGGTGCTGGTGGTGCTTTTGGGTGCTTTTGGGTGCTTTGGTGGTATTGGTACTGGTGCATTGATGCAATGCGTGCTGTCTCCTCCCTCCCAACAGGAATTTCTTTCTCTTGTTCCCTAAAAAGAAAAGAAAAA
>NC_136268.1:113518658-113583658 GCF_964187855.1 Myxine glutinosa | reverse complement strand
ACACAAGGGGACCGAAATTAGCGGGGGTAGAAAAGATCAAGGTTTTGGATGGGGGAGGATAAGAGATGGTGGTGAACAGCTGTTTTAAAGACCTGGAGGGTGGATTGGGATTGAAGAGAGTGAGGGAGTTTGTTCCAGAGGCGGGAGAAAAGAGGAATGAAGGTGAGCAGAGTGTCTTGATTTTGGCAGTTTAACCATAAGAGGGTTGCAGGCAGATCTTGTGCGACCTGTAGGAATATTTGGGGGACAGAGCACAGAGAGAGCTGGGGGGGCAAGGCCAGAGAGGAGTCGGTAGAAGACGGAAAGACCACCAACCTGCCTGCGGTGAGTGAGTGAAAGGCCCTTGGAGTTAGCTTCATCGTGGGAGATTCCAATGATTCTGAACGCTTTGGTTTCAACAGCGTGAAGACGGGCTAGGTGTGAGGCAGGAGCACCAGACCAGAGGGGAGAGCAGTATTCCATAGAGCTGCGGATGAAAGCCTTGTATGTGGTGAGGAGCTCAGGTGTGCCAAGGAAGGACTTCGCACGACGGAGGATGCCCAGTCGGCGACTGGCTTTGGAGGCCAGATTTGAAATGTGGTTTTCCCAGGAAAGATCATGGCAAATAGTGAGACCCAAAAGCTTGAGTGACAGAACTTCTTGGAGAGGATTATTCAGAAAGTGGATGGGAGGGTTTTCCAGTCCGTCTTTTCGGAGAGACATCGTAAGAGTGTGAGATTTATCAGGATTGAAAGACATGTTCCATTTGTTTGCCCAGTCTGTGATTTTGTCCAGGTCTGCAGAGAGTGAGGAGGCTGCAGACTGCCGATCTGAGGGATGAGGAATGGAGCGACAGAGAGTAGAGTCGTCAGCAAAGAGATAGAGAGGATTTTCAAGAGAGTCGGAGAGATCATTGATGAAGACCAGAAAAAGCACAGGGCCCAGAACACTACCTTGGGGAACTCCAGCCTGAACAGGTAGAGGAGATGAGAGAAACCCATTCAGGGCCACACGTTGACTACAACCAGAGAGGAAGTCCGCCAGCCATGCGTGAAGATTTCCATGGATACCAAAGGAGGAGAGTTTGGTGAGCAGAGCAGGGTGCCAGACCGTATCGAAGGCACGTGAAATGTCAAGGGAGACGGCTCTAATTTCCTGTTTGGTGTTGAGGACCTCCATCCATTGTTGAGAAAGCAGAAGCAGCATGTCCAGAGTAGAGTGACCAGGTCTGAAACCAAATTGATGATCAGAGATCAAGCCATTGGAGAAGAGGAAAGATTTCATATCTGAAGCAATGATGGATTCCATGACTTTGCTGATAATTGGGAGAAGGTGCCTTCGTGCCTTCGATTCAACGTTATAAAGAAGAAGAAAAATGTGTTATAATATACGACAGTATACAGCACTTCAGGGGAAAGTTCAAACATTTTAAAACTGAAGCGTGAAAACTATCTGGGGAAATGGGGGTGAAACACGTGGTCGAAGAACGAACAAGACAAAGAAGGAAATATATATATATACATATATATATATATTTTTTTTTTTTAATTACGATTTTAAACAAAGGGCAAGATGTTCGGGAAAGTATGGGGTGAAAATAAGACTGGGAAAAACTGTGAGATAACCAAAGTAAATGGACCACAATCGACCGCTGAGAAGACAACAAGGTCTCAAGGCAGGAAACTTAAAAGAACAGGCCTCAAAAACGCGGCACGTGCCTTCGATACGGTCTGGCACCCTGCTCTGCTCACCAAACTCTCCTCCTGTGGTATCCATGGAAATCTCCACGCATGGCTGGCGGACTTCCTCTCTGGTCGTAGTCAACGTGTGGCCCTGAATGGGTTTCTCTCATCTCCTCTTCCTGTTCAGGCTGGAGTTCCCCAAGGTAGTGTTCTGGGCCCTGTGCTTTTTCTGGTCTTCATCAATGATCTCTCTGACTCTCTTGAAAATCCTCTCTATCTCTTTGCTGACGACTCTACTCTCTGTCGCTCCATTCCTCATCCCTCAGATCGGCAGTCTGCAGCCTCCTCACTCTCTGCAGACCTGGACAAAATCAGACTGGTCAAACAAGTGGAACATGTCTTTCAATCCTGACAAATCTCACACTCTTACAATGTCTCTCCGAAAGGACCGACTGGACAACCCTCCCATCTACTTTCTCAACAATCCTCTCCAAGAAGTTCTGTCGCTCAAGCTTTTGGGTCTCACTATCTGCCATGATCTTTCTTGGGAAAACCACATTTCCAAGCTGGCCTCCAAAGCCAGTCGCCGACTGGGCATCCTCCGTCGTGCGAAGTCCTTCCTTGGCACACCTGAGCTCCTCACCACATACAAGGCTTTCATCCGCAGCTCAATGGAATACTGTTCCCCCCTCTGGGCTGGTGCTCCTGCCTCACACCTTGCTCGGCTTCACGCTGATGAGGCCAAAGCTTTCAGAATCATTGGAATCTCCTGCGATGTAGTCAACACCGAGGGCCTTTCACTCACTCACCGCAGGCAGGTTGGCGGTCTTTCTGTCTTCTACCGACTCCTCTCCGGCCTTGCTCCCCCAGCTCTCTCTGTGCTCTGTCCCCCCAATATTCCTTCAGGTCGCACAAGATCTGCCTGCAACCCTCTTATGGTTAAACTGCCAAAGTCTAGGCTCTCTGCTCACCTTCACTCTTTCATTCCCCTTTTCTCCCGCCTCTGGAACAAACTCCCCCACTCCCTTCAATCCCACTCCTCCCTCCAGGTCTTTAAAACAGCTGTTCACCACCATCTCTTATCTTCCCCCATCGAAAACCTTGATCTTTTCTACCCCCGGTAATTCACCCCAGAGTCCTTGCAGTGTTCATATGTTTTATTCCTCTCCCACCTCCCCCCAAGTCCTCCCGATGTCCCTGCTCTCAAATGTTGTGTTTGTGTCCTTCCCCCTCTTCCCCCTCTCTTTTGTGTCCTTCCCCCTCTCTCCCCATCTTGTCTGCCGCTCCCCTTGTTTTTTGTGTTTTGTGTGTCGGTTTGTCTTTTTGTGTGATTAATGTTAGCTCTTTCACGAGCCTCGATCTTGTATACAAAAAAAAAAAAAAAGGCTGATTGGTCTGTAGTTGCTGGGATCTGTTTTTGCACCTTTTTTGTGCAAAGCGGTGATGTTGGCTGATTTACAAGCAGATGGCAGATGACCTTGAGCAAAAGAGAGGGTGAAGAGAACAGAAAGAGGGAGTGAAAGAGCGGAAGCACATGATTTTAGGACCCGTGGGCTGATGCCGTCAGGAGCAGCTGCAGAATCAGAGTCGAGGGTTGACAGAAACTTTTCCACCTTGTCAGGAGGAAAGGACACAGAGTCCAGGAGGAGCTGGGTACGACTGGGTACGGTGGGTACAGAGAGGGATGGGTTTGGGACACAAGATTTAGAGGCAAACACAGAGTTGAGGCATTCAGCTTTTTCACGTGCGGAGTCAGCCGTTAAGCCGTTTGAGGTGAGGGAGGGGATGGAGGGGGAACAAACACCAGAAACAGATTTGACCAGACCCCACCAGGATTTGGAAGAGGGAGACAGATAAGAGAGTTCGGTCTTGAGAACGGTGAGATATTGTTTCCTGGCTCTCCTGAGGGTGGACACACACTTGTTTCGGGCTTTGTGAAAGGAAATGAGATTTCCTTCTGTTGGATTTGCTTTCCAGGAGACGAAAGCAAGTTGTTTCAGGGCAACAGCCTCACCACAAGATTCCGTGTACCATGGACGGGAGGAAGGGTATGACAACTGAAGACGAGATGGGATAAATCTGTGCATGAGAGAGAGCAATTTACTTTGAAAGAATTCCCAGGATGAGTTGATGTCAGAGGCGGTAGAGATGGGAGACCAGTCCAGATGATTGATGGCTGCTTGAAGACCGTGCCAGTTGGCCTGAGTGAAATGCCAGACTCGTCGACGCTGAGGAGGCTCTCTGAGAATGGTCAGAGAGATGTCCACTTTGACAAGCACATGATCAGATGAGCCAATTGGAGCAGAAGAAGAGCAGCAGACATTTTCAGGGAAGTTTGTCATAACCAAATCCAGAAGAGAAGATGCTCCGTTGACTGAGATCCGGGTTGGGAAATTGACAGATTGTGTCAGTCCCAGTGAGTCGCAGAAGTCCTTTGCTGAAGAGCCATGCCTGGTGAGAGAGGTACCCACACCCAGCCAACTGGCATGGTGACAATTGAAATCACCACATATGAGGAAGAGAGAGTTGGGATGGGTAGATAGAAGTTGGTCCATATTATCAGACAGCGAGATGTAGATGGAGTCATCGCTGTTTGGTGGACGGTACAACACACATATGAACAAAAGGTGGGAGCGAAGGGGAAGCCGTAGCCAAAGGTATTCCTGGGGGTGAGGTGGAGAGAGGGCAGTGGAGGGCGAGTGAGGAAGAGAGTTTTTTATAAAGATAGCAACCCCACCTCCAGGACGAGGCTCAGGTCTATCATACCGGAGGAGGGAGTAACCTGGGAGAGATACCAAGGCATCAGAGACATCATGAAGGAGGAAAGTTTCTGTTAAGCAGATCACATCTGGTTTGTCAGAAGCAACCTGTATGGAGAGATCAGTCAAGTTTGAGCGAAGGCCCCGGATGTTTGAGGTCCATACCGTTAATGAAGAGGAAGGGGGAGCATCGGGTCCAGAACAGGGGGGGGGGGGAGGGGTAGGGTAAGATGTGGAAGAGGAGGAAGAGGAAGGGAGAGCTGTTGAAGGTGTGTCAGAGATTTCAGAATAGCTTGGAGAAAGGGAAGAATGGGGTGGACAAAAGGTTTGATGGAGATTGGGTGAGGCACAGTGAGGTGTTATTTGAGGAGGGGGAAGAGCGAGGCAGAAGGTTGGGGGAGATGAAGGTGAAAGTTGGAAGGGGGAAGAAGCAGGGAGGATGCTTTGAGGAGGAGGGGTGAGAGGGGAGTCTAGGAGGGGAGGAGCGAGGGAGAGTCTCGGAGGGGAGGGGTGTGGGGGGAGTTTAGGACGGAGGGGAGGGAAGGGGCAAGGGGGGAGATTTGAAAGGGATGGGTGATGGGGAGGATTTGGAGGGGAGGGGTGAGATTGGATTTTGAAAAGTGTACGATTCATGGGAAACGAACATTTTTTGCAAAATGAGTTTGAGACCTTCGAGTCAAAAATACGTTTGAGGACACTGAAGGAGGGGTGGAGTTCTGGATAGTTTAGGGAATGTAGAAAGGAGGAACTGTAAGAGATGGTATTATATATATTTTTTTGGAATGCATAGATTTGGTGAGCAAGACGAAAGCATCCTTTTGTCGGAAAAGAAGAAAAGGGTGTTATAATATATGAGAGAAAATAGTTGTTCAGGGGAGAGATTATACATTTCTAACCACGTGATCGGAACGAAGAACGAACGAACAAAAAAGAACAACAAATAAACGAATAAGACATGCGAAGGAAATATTTTTTTGGGGGTTTTTTTTTTTTTTGAGTAGAGATATTAAACAAGGAGGTATGGGGTGAACCGACTGGGACGAAACGGAGAACGAAAATAAATGCAGCGCATTCGACGAATCGCTGAGAGAAAAACAAAACCACAAGGTCGGAGACGGTACGGTAGCCAAGCCTACGAGTACTAGGCCTCAGAATACTCGATACGCATTAACCGACGATTGTGTATCCATGTACGAAAAATTAACACCGAAAATTTTCCAAAAGATACGCTATAGGTACATACACCGAAAGATAGATACAGTCTCGACAAAAACACAATTGAGAAGGATCACTAAATTTGTAGGTTTAAGTGGTGTTTAAGTCTGATTGGTGTTTAAGTAGGTTTAAGTCTGATTGTCGTCTGTCCTTTATGTTGTCCTGGGGTTTAAGTAAGCTTGTATAGGTAAGTTAATATTTACACTGTCTTACTCCTTCTGTCTTTATTTTCGTATCTTTCCATCTCCCTTGGTTTCTTTGATTGTGTACATAATAGTTAGTAATAAATCCTGTTCTTCCTACTTTGCCTCCATTTCTTCACATCCGTTCGTCTTTGTGATTTCCCCATTGAACACCTGTGGCACGATTTGGCCAACGAATAAGAATCGGGTCTAGTTCTGCTAACGGTTCGAGCCGCGGCTGCTAATCCGCTCGGCAACTAACATCTTGTTCGCGGTCTCAAACGAGGTTGCTCACCTGCCTCCCTGGAGGGAGCTGGGCAGCTTCAGGAGCGGAGACGGCCAGTGAAAATAGAAGGGGGACTAACCCCCACCCCCCCTAAGGGGAGTGCCGTACTCCGTTTCCGCAACAATATATAGTGGTCTGCCACACCATCTTGCTGAGGGGTGCAGATTGGACGACACATAGATTTGCCTAACTCTTGCTCATGGTCCACCCTATCCTGGTGAGATGGGCGAGGCTTACGTCAAACAAGCATTCTTGTTTTAGTAAAGTCGAAATAACTCAATTAGTATTTTCTATTTAAAGCTAAAATTGTTTTTGTTTTTTTCATACATGGGCTTAGGCTCGTAATAGAGCTGATATGGACACACAAGGAAATACTGACGGGACAAACACTTAACACAACCACTGAGCTTGGGGGAAGTGCCGTCACTACCGTCACTTCCCGGGATACTTTGGGTACCAGCGACGTCATAACAATGGCGCCGCCTTTCTCACCTGTACTCAGTGGGGGCATTTCCTCAAGAGGAAATTCCTCCTCCTCATGGATTCCAACCACTGGGGATTGTCTGTGGCTCTACCTTTTCAAGCAAGGAAGCAGCAAGTACCATTTTAAAATCTTTGGTAACTTATGACTTGAACCAGTTCAAACCGGATGGGTGTTTTTAGGAGACACCATCTCCTTACTGCATGGCCGTTTACTCCCTACGGGAGCTCATCCATCCTTTGCCAGATGTTGTTTTTTGTCCTGGCAGGGTGTCAGTCACCCTCACCACGAGCAAAGCCATAGACAGCATAACAATAAATACTACGTAATAGTGCAACTCACGTAACAATAAATTAACTCGAGAGTGCAACAGATTAAGCTCCCGCTTTGAGTTCCTTGAGCTTCGGTGGTGCCGATTTCTTCAAAGACAAGTTCTCCTGGTCGTTTTTGTCACGTTTTTACTGTTTATTACCCTCGCCAGAGGAGAGGATATTGCATTTGAGTCCGTTTGTTCCTTGCAAAATCGAATATTTTTCAAGTATATTGGTCGGTTGCGTTTATGGTTCTGTCTGAAAGTCTGTTTCTGCCTGTCTCTGTCACCGGCCTACAGGTCACAATTCAAAACCGATCGTCACGAAACTTCACCAAGTTGTATAGGTCGTCCCAATTGAGAAGCCTATTGATTTTGAGATCAAAGGTCATCTCGAGGTCAAATTTCTAAAATCGCCATTTTAAATCCGATTGACTTGAAAATGGAATAGCATTTGTATATTGTCACTAAATTGGGAAATGAAGTACCGTATTTTGAGGTCAAAAGGTCAAAGGTCAACTCAAGGTCAAATTTTTAAAATCAATTTTCATCTGAAAAGCCGTCAATTTTTAACCGATTGACTTGAAAATTGAACAGCGTCTGCATATCGAGACACTAAATTGGGAAACATACGATTTTGGAGGTCAAAAGGTCAAAGGTCAACTCAAGGTCAAACTTCCACAATAATCACTTTACATCTGAAAAACCATCAATTTTCATCTGATTTACTTGAAAATTGAACATTTGCATATTGCCTCACTGAATTGGGAAACAAAGTTTGAGGTCAAAAGGTCAAAGGTCAACTGAAGGTCAAACTTCCAAAATCATAAATTTTCATCTGAAAAAAACATCAATTTTCATCTGATCGACTTGGAAATTGAACAGCATTTGCAAATTGTCACTAAATAGGAAAACCAACTATTTTTGAGGTCAAAGGTCAACTCTAGGTCAAACTTCCAAAATCATTCATTTTCATCTGAAAACCCATCAATTTTCATCTGATTGACTTGAAAACAGAACAGCATTTGTGTATTGCCTCACTGAATTGGGAAATCAACTATTTGAGGTCAAAAGGTCAAAGGTCAACTCAAGGTCAAGCTTCTAAAATCATTTCCCATCTGAAAAATCGTCACTTTTCATCCTGTTGACCCGAGCTTTGATCAAGATCGTAAATTTTAATCTTCATGAAATGGACAATTTGCTGTATCAATGGAAACCTTTTTTTGAGGGGGGGGGGGGGGGGGTTTGCAAGTATCGTGCTCCGCATGACGTCTTCTTGTTTGTTTGTCTGTTTGTTTGTTTGTTTGTCCGCACAGAATAAATATGATTTTCTCTGCAACCATTGGTCCGATTGACAGGAATTTTTCACCACAGGTGCAACTCCACCTGTAGAATTTTTAAAAAGTTTATTATGACGTCATCGGTCACGTGGTTCGGCCGCCATCTTGGAAAAACCAAAACACTTTGCACCTCTATATCTCCGAAAGCGCTGAATAGAAAAAAAATTGAGATATGGCTCATTGTAAAGAACTCTCCATGGGGAATAAAATATGTTAATGATAATGTCATACTATGGGAGGGTGGTATGATGCCTGTCATAGGTGCCTCCATGATGTCATTTGACAAGTTTCTTGAGCATAATCTAGGAATAAATTAGTTTAGAAAACAAATGATGACGTCATCGGTCACGTGGTTCGGCCGCCATATTTGTTTTAAAACAAACAAAAAAAAAATCACTGAAAATACATCCTGGCGAGGGTTTGCAATCTCTGATTGCTCTTTCTTGTTTTGCAGTCTTTGTTTACTGTGTGCTTCTACTTTGGTTTTGTTTTCAATATTGTGCCAATTTGTGAGTATTCGTCGGACTTTTCATACCGGGTCATTTGAGGCCTAACCTTTCGACTTTCCCTTGTGTCCACGATAATTTTTATTTGTCTTTTCACTCTACTACTACTTTCTTTTTCCTTTATTTTCGCCACAACCCTCTTAACCCCCCCCTCCCCCCCTTGAATTCCCCCAATTATACCCCTATGTACGATGTGTTAAATATCATATATATATATTTACACATACATACACACTAAAATTTACTTCCTGTTTCTTAAATAGTATATATATATATATATATATGTATATATATACACACACACACACACACACACACACACACACACACACACACACACACACACACACACACACACACACACACACACACACACACACACACACACACAGTCACGTGAAAAAGTAAGTACACCCCATGTAAAGTTTTGACTTTTTCAACATATTTCAACATAGTTATTTGATCTTCATTTCAACAATATCGATAGATAAAGGTGATATAATATAACAAATATCATGAAACATTTACATTTTGTAGTCCATTGTATAATTTAGCCTGGTGTTGGCTTAGCGGTTAGGGTGCCGGCATGGGATCCTAGGATCCTCAGTTCGAATCCCGGTCGATCGCTGAATTAACGCCAGGGGGGTTGACTCAGCCTGTCATCCTTCCGAGGTCGGCAAATTGAGTACCAGCTTGCTGGGATGAATGATCACGGTGTGTACCTCGATTTAGAATAGGTACACCGTATCCCTGCGCATCGTAAGAGCGTGACCAAGGGTTGGCATCAGGAAGGGCATCCGGCCATAAAAACATTGCCTCAAACAGGGAACCATGATTGTCATGGGACCCGCAAGGCTAACCCCCGCTCTAGCGGGGAAAATGGCCTTAAAACGATCATTCATTCATTCAGTCCATTGTATAATTTAAATAAACATAAATGCAAATTTCGCATGTGGAAAAAGTAAGTACACCCCTACATTTATCACTACTTAAAATACCTAAAATTAGAATCGGGTGCACCAGCTCAGGTGCAAATGATTAGAACATCGTTAGAGAGGATCTTGGAGGAACCTGTCTTATTTCAACCTCAGACATTTAGTTTGGTTTGCTCTTTGTTGTTGAAGTGTGTGGCGTCACCATGCCTAGATCAAAAGAGCTCTCTGAGGCCTTCAGAAAGAAGGTTATAGATGCCTACGAGTCTGGGAAGGGATTTAAAAAGATCTCCAAACAATTTGAAATCAATCATTCGACTGTCTGGAAGATCATCTACAAGTGGAGAAGATTCCAAACAACTGCCAACTTGTTCAGGCCAGGCCGCCCCAGCAAGATCAGCCCGAGAGCAGACCGCAAGATGCTGAAAGAAGTCTCTGAGAACCCAGAATGTCATCACGGGACCTACAGGTAGCTCTTGCCACTGTTGATGTCAAAGTGCACGAGTCCACCATTAGAAAGAGGCTGCACAAATTTGATCTACATGGGAGGTGTGCCAGGAGGAAACCTTTGCTGTCCAGAAATAATATCAGGGCAAGACTAAAGTTTGCCAATGAACACCTAGGCAAAGACCAGCACTTCTGGAACAATGTGCTCTGGACAGATGAGTCAAAGGTAGAGCTATTTGGCCACAGTACCAGAAGACATGTTTGGCGAAAACCGAAGACAGCATTTGACCACAAGAACCTGATACCAACTGAAAAGCAAGGTGGTGGAAATATTATGGTTTGGGGCAGCTCACCATCATATAATCCACTATGAATTCTTCATTGTACCAGAGGGTGCTTGAGGATAATGTGAGGCCATCTGTCGGAGTGTTGAAGCGCAACCGAAGATGCACCTTGCAACATGACAATGACCCTAAACATACCAGTAAATCCACCAACGAATGGCTGAAAATAAAGAAATGGAGGGTTCTGGAATGGCCAAGTCAAAGCCCGGATCTAAATCCCATCGAGATGTGGGGGGATTTGAAATGAGCTGTGCATGCAAGAAACCCCTCAAACATCGTACAGCTGAAAGAATTCTGCATGGAGGAGTGGGCAAAAATTTCTCCCAGTTGATGTCAGAGACTGGTAGACAGTTATAAGAAACGCATACTCGAGGTTGTTTCTGACAAAGGGGCAATTCCACCTATTCGAGCCAAGGGTGTACTTACTTTTTCCACATGCGAAATTTGCATTTATGTTTATTTAAATTATACAATGGACTACAAAATGTAAATGTTTCATGATATTTGTTATATTAAATCACCATTATCTATCAATATTGTTGAAATGAAGGTCAAATAGCTGTATGTTGAAATATGTTGAAAAAGTCAAAATTTACATGGGGTGTACTTACTTCAGATTTCAGTTCTCCAGCCTAATGAGCGCACGCTGTGACGTCACCGTCACGTACGTACGCCTTGCCTGTCAAGCTCTGGAAGAGCCATCTGACAGTGCGTAATTTAGATCTTAGTTCAGATACTGTCCTAAGTGCATACAAAACTCAGTTACCGACCTGGTTTCGCCCTTGTTGGGGCTTCATCAGTGCAACGCCGTAAGATCTGCATACACTTATGAGTCTGAATACCTTTCTGTTATATACCAGTCATTATGCGATTTCATTCCATCAGTGGTGAACCGCCATTAAGGTAGCCCATACAACTATTGCTGTACCTTAATGGGAGCAACAAGCACCGCCTGCCACACAGTACATTATCTCTGGTATCCACTCATTATATGGACTCATCCAGTATGAAATCGCATAATGACTGGTATATAACCGAAAGGTTTTCAGAGCATAATATTTCAGATCAGAGCATAAAACCATTCCCTGGTGCATACATAATATAATTAATTGCAATTTGTTCATTTCCTGACAATAACCATCGAACAATGCAGAGGCACAAGCTCTGCCACTTTCCCTGCCGAGAAGGGTGGTGGGTACCCGACATAAGATGGTGGATCATCCAAAACTCCGTTATTTTGTGTTTTAACATCAATATTAATAAGAATTGAATGGTTTTTTTTTTTTGTGATGTTGAGTTTCCACCTGTGAAAAGAATGTGGTTATAAAATATTTTGGAGAATTACAGTCAGGGGTTAAGGAACAAACAAACTCGTGTAAATATATTATCTTGATGTAGATGAGATTTGGATGCAAGCAGTGGGTTCTTACTCTCCATGCCGTGGTGAGCAGACAATAGCTATGGCTTCGGAAAGCATCAGCTGGTAGGAGCAGTGCGTGTGCAGATCTACACTGGACAAGAAGGCTGTCTGCGTGGGATGTGTCTGAAAGGTACATACGGACAATTTGTTTGGAACCATGGCACCTACAAGAATTGGTACGAAAGCAATGCCTCTTACTTTATCTCTTGTTAAATATCAGCTCAAAGTGATGAAACTTGCTTGGAAAATTCATGTATCCTTGCTGAACAAAAACACCCATCTAAACACTTGCCTCATGATACTGCTTCAAATCCCATATACTCTTGACTAATGTCCTTGTAAATCCTATAAAAATACAGCATCTCATAATAACTGTTCTACATGTGATTCAGCAGATTCATTTAAAATTGTATCAAAAAAATTAAGAAATACCTGAAAACTGTTACAAGATTCCTTTTCTGATTTAAAGAAGTGGAAAAATCCCATATACTCTTGACTAATGTCCTTGTAAATCCTATAAAAATACAGTATCTCATAATAACTGTTCTACATGTGATTCAGCAGATTCATTTAAAATTGAATCAAAAAAATTAAGAAATACCTGAAAACTGTTACAAGATTCCTTTTCTGATTTAAAGAAGTGGAAACAATCTCCATGATTTATCACTCCGTGATGATTATTAAACCAAATAAATAAAAAGCAAAATTAAATGATTCATATAGATGTGATTGATTGGGCTGGCAGGATTGACTATATGTACGCACCCTCACCTACAAGCTGTCTAGCCTGAGTTTGAATCTCGATCCAGCTAGATCCAGGTGTTTCAACAGTATCCCGGTGATTCAGTGTGTGCCGTCCCTCCAATGGACGTTATACCGGGCGACCCGTCTGCCAGTAGTAGTTGGTGGAGGTTGAGGCTCCCACGGTGAAGAGTACGTTCGCCAGCACCTTCGTCAGATTCCAAATTGAATTACCTGTGAATGGACTGTATCTGGGTGAGGTGTTTCTGAACACCAATGGGGAGGACATATTTGGGCATGTGCAGGGCAAATTAAAATTATATTTATGCTTCCACCGACAAAGTCGCCACAGGAAATGTTTTCAGGTTGTTCGTCTGGCTGTCCGTCCGTCCATCCACGATCGGTTTTCGTGAGAACGGCTGAAGGGATCAAAGTCAAACTTGGCACGAGTATGTATGATGATGCAAATTTGAACCGATTAGATTATGGGAATAAGAGGTCAAAGGTCAGAGGGTCCCATTCGGTAAAAATTATGTTACCGAGCTAACCTGCAAACCAGTGATTGGATTTTGACCAAATTTGGTATAAATATATATTATGATGCAAATATGAACCGATTAGACTTCAGCATCAAGAGCTCAAAGTTCAAAGGTCAGAGTCAATAATCAGCTTTTGTTACCACAACAAGAACAGCTGAAGGGCACAAAGTCAAAATTGGTACAAGTATGCATAATGATGCAAAGATAAATAGAGTACATTATTGGGTCAATAGGTCAAACATCAGAGGTCCCGGTAGGGAAAAATTATGTCACTGCGCTAAATTTTGACTTCCGCTTCCGGTCTTGCCGGCGAGGTTTCATTTATTCGCAGCTGTTCACGCTCTCCATCGAAATCGAAGTTAAGTAATTGTTCCCATTTGTATTTTCGTTTTAACTGTATTTATTTTATGGTGTGTGTACGTATAGTGTGTCCCAAGGAAGATTTTCGGTGCAAATCTTTCATACCTGTATAGAAAATCGTGTTAATTCGTGTCGTGTCTTTTGAGGCCTTGTAGTGTCCAACCTTGAGGCTTTGTTTTTCTCTCAGCGGTCCGTCGTTTGTGCTCCAATAACTTTCGTTCTCTGTTTTCCCAGTCTTTTCACCCCATAGCCTTCTTCCTTGTTTAAAATCTCAACTCAAAAAACAAAACAAAAAACAAAACAAACATTTCCTTCTCTGTTCTTATTCGTTGTTCTCATTCGTTTATTCGTTCTTATTCGTTCGTTCGTTCTTCGACCACGTGTTTCTCCCCCATTTCCCCAGATAGTTTTCACTGTTAAACTTTAAAATGTTTACACTTTCCCCTCAAGTTCTGTATTCCTTCGTATATTAGAACACCGATTTTTTTCTTCTTCTTTTAAAGGTTGCTTTCGACGTGCTCACCAAATCTATTCATCCCCCAAAAGAATTCCATCTCTTACAGTGCCTCCTTTCTACATTCCCTAAACTCTCCTGCACTCCATCCTCCCTCCAGCGTCCTTAAACGTATTTTTGACTCGAAGGTCACAAGAAACTCATTTTGCAATAAATGTTCGTTTCCCATTAATCGTACACTTTCTAAAATCCAATCTCACCCCTCCCCTCCAAATCTTCCCCATAACCCCTCCCCTCCAAATCTTCCCCATCACCCCTCCCCTCCAAATCTTCCCCATCACCCATCCCTTTCAAATCTTCCCCCTTGCCACTCCCCTCCAAATCCTCCCCATCACCCATCCCTTTCAAATCTCCCCCCTTGCCCCTTCCCTCCTAAACTCCGCCCACACCCCTCTCCTCCAAGACTCCCCCTCACCCCTCCCCTCCTAGACTCCCCCCTCACCCTCCCCTCCAAATCTCCCCCATATCCCATCCCTTTCAAATCCCTCCCCTTGTCCCTTCCCTCCTAAACTCCCCCCCCCACCCCTCCCCTTCAAATCTCCCCACCCTTATTTCTTCTCAATTTCCCCCCTCGCACTCCCCCTCCTCAAAGCGTCCTCCCCGCTTCTTCCCCCTTCCAACTCAAACCTCCATCTCCCCCAACCTTCTGCCTCGCTCTTCCCCCTCCTCAAATAACACCTCATTGTGCCTCACCCAATCACCATCAAACCTTTTGTCCGCCCCATCCTTCCCTTTCTCCGAGCTATTCTGAAATCTCTGACACACCTTCAACAGCTCTCCCTACCTCTTCCACCTCTTCCACATCTTACCCTACCCCTGCTCCCCCTGTTCTGGATCCGATGCTCCCCCTTCCTCTTCATTAACGGTATGGACCTCAAACATCCGGGGCCTTCGTTCAAACTTAACTGATCTCTCCATACAGGTTGCTTCTGACAAACCAGACGTGATCTGCTAAACAGAAACTTTCCTCCTTCATGATGTCTCTGAATCCGTAGTATCTCTCCTGGGTTACTCCCTCCTCGGGTATGATAGACCTGAGCCTCGTCCTGGAGGTGGGGTTGCTATCTTTATCAAAACCTCTCTTCCTCCCTCGCCCTGCACTGCACTCTCTCCACCTCACCCCCAGGAATGCCTCTGGCTACGGCTTCCCCTTCGCTCCCACCTCTTGTTCATATGTGTGTTGTACCGTCCACCAAACAGTGATGACTCCATCTACATCTCGCTGTCTGATAATATGGACCAACTTCTATTTACTCATCCCAACTCTCTCTTCCTCATATGTGGTGATTTCAATTGTCACCATGCCAGTTGGCTGGGTGTGTGTACCTCTCACCAGCCATGGCTCCTCAGCAAAGGACTTCTGCAACTCACTGGGACTGACACAATCTGTCAATTTCCCGACCCGGATCTCAGTCAACGGAGCATCTTCTCTTCTGGACTTGGTTATGACTAACTTCCCTGAAAATGTCTGCTGCTCTTCTTCTGCTCCAATCTGCTCATCTGATCATGTGCTTGTTAAAGTGGACATCTCTCTGACCATTCTCAGGGAGCCTGCTCAGCGTCGACGAGTCTGGCATTTCAATCAGGCCAACTGGCATGGTCTTCAAGCAGCCATCAATCATCTGGACTGGTCTCCCATCTCTACCACCTCTGACATCAACTCATCCTGGGAATTCTTCCAAAGTAAATTGCTCTCTCTCATGCACAGATTTATCCCATCTCGTCTTCAGTTGTCATACCCTTCCTCCCGTCCATGGTACACGGATTCTTGTGGTGAGGCTGTTGCCCAGAAACAACTTGCCTTCGTCTCCTGGAAAGCAAATCCAACGGAAGGAAATTTCATTTCCTTTCACAAAGCCCGAAAGAAGTGTGTGTCCACCCTCAGGAGAGCCAGGAAACAATATCTCTCCGTTCTCAAGACTGAACTCTCTTATCTGTCTCCCTCTTCCAAATCCTGGTGGTGTCTGGTCAAATCTGTTTCTGGTGTTTGTTCCCCCTCCATCCCCTCCCTTACCTCAAATGGCTACACAGCTGACTCCGCACGTGAAACAGCTGAATGCCTCAACTCTGTTTGCCTCTAAATATTGTGTCCCAAACCCATCCCTCTCTGTACCCACCGTACCCAGTCGTACCCAGCTGCTCCTGGACTCCGTGTCCTTTCCTCCTGACAAGGTGGAGAGTTTCTGTCAACCCTCGACTCTGATTCTGCAACTGGACCTGACGGCATCAGCACACGGGTCCTAAAATCCTGTTCTTCCGCTCTTTCACTCCCTCTCTCTGTTCTCTTCACCCTCTCTTTTGCTCAAGGTCAACTGCCATCTGCTTGGAAATCAGCCAACATCACCGCTTTGCACAAAAAAGGTGCAAAAACAGATCCTAGCAACTACAGACCAATCAGCCTTCTCCGAATTATCAGCAAAGTCATGGAATCCATCATTGCTTCGGATATGAAATCTTTCCTCTTCTCCAATGGCTTGATCTCTGATCATCAATTTGGTTTCAGACAAGGTCACTCTACTCTGGACATGCTGCTTCTGCTGTCTCAACAATGGATGGAGGTCCTCAATGCCAAACAGGAAATTAGAGCTGTCTCCCTCGACATATCACGTGCCTTCGATACGGTCTGGCACCCCGCTCTGCTCACCAAACCCTCCTCCTTTGGTATCCATGGAAATCTCCACGCATGGCTGGCGGACTTCCTCTCTAGTCGTAGTCAACGTGTGGCCCTGAATGGGTTTCTCTCATCTCCTCTTCCTGTTCAGGCTGGAGTTCCCCAAGGCAGTGTTCTGGGCCCTGTACTTTTTCTGGTCTTCATCAATGATCTCTCTGACTCTCTTGAAAATCCTCTCTATCTCTTTGCTGATGACTCCACTCTCTGCCGCTCCATTCCTCATCCATCAGATCGGCAGTCTGCAGCCTCCTCACTCTCTGCAGAGCTGGACAAAATCACAGACTGGGCAAACAAGTGGAACATGTCTTTCAATCCTGACAAATCTCACACTCTTACGATGTCTCTTCAAAAAGACCGACTGGACAACCCTCCCATCTCCTTTCTGAATAATCCTCTCCAAGAAGGTCTGTCACTCAAGCTTTTGGGTCTCACTATCTGCCATGATCTTTCCTGGGAAAACCACATTTCCAAGCTGGCCTCCAAAGCCAGTCGCGGTCTGGGCATCCTCCGTCGTGCGAAGTCCTTCCTTGGCACACCTGAGCTCCTCACCACATACAAGGCTTTCCTCCGCAGCTCAATGGAGTACTGCTCTCCCCTCTGGGCTGGTGCTCCTGCCTCACACCTAGCTCGTCTTCACGCTGTTGAAACCAAAGCGTTCAGAATCATTGGAATCTCCTGCGATGACGCTATCTCCGAGGGCCTTTCACTTACTCACCACAGGCAGGTTGGTGGTCTTTCCGTCTTCTACCGACTACTCTCTGGCCTTGCTCCCCCAGCTCTCTCTGGGCTCTGTCCCCCAAATATTCCTACAGGTCGCACAAGATCTGCCTGCAACCCTCTTATGGTTAAACTGCCAAAATCAAGACTCTCTGCTCACCTTCACTCCTCTTTTCTCCTGCCTTTGGAACAAACTCCCTCACTCTCTTCAATCCCACTCCTCCCTCCAGGTCTTTAAAACGGCTGTTCACCACCATCTCTTATCTTCCCCAATCCAAAACCTTGATCTTTTCTACCCCTGCTAATTTCACCCCAAATCCACGTTTTTGAAGTGCCAACTTCTTTTCTGGAAGTCCTTGGTGTCCTTGCGTTTTATACCTATCCTGCCTCCCCCCAGGCCCTCTCCCTCCCACATCTCCCGATGTCCCTGCTCTCAAATGTTGTGTTTGTGTGCTTCCTCCCCATCTTGTCGACCGCTCCCCTTTTTATATACTTTGTTTGCTTGTTTGTTTGATTTGTTTGTTTGATTTGTTTGTTTGATAAATGTTAGCTCTTTCACGAGCCTCGACTCTGTATACAAAAAAAACAAAAACTTGTGAACCAGTGATGGGATTTGACCAAACCTGGTACAAGTATTTATTATGATAAAAAGATGAATTGATTCGATTTTGACATCAAATGTCAAAGGTCAAGTTAGGTAAAAATGTGACACTTGAGAACAGCTGAAGGCATTTAAATCAAACTTGGTGCAAGTATGTATAATGATGTAATAATGTGGGTGGAGGCATAATTGGTTGGCGGCGTGATCTGCATCTGACGATTCACAAATGACAGTTGCTTTATATAGTTTCATGTGAAGGTCCTCTGTCATTGTTCGATGTAATGACGAATATGAAACACCCAACTCTGCAGAACGTTTCTGTAATGATTTTTTTTTCGGAGATCTGAGAACGGATGTTTTAATCTATCTATAATTCCAGTAATCTCTGTGTGTATGTTTGTTTGTTTGTTTGTATGTTTGTATGTTTGTATGTCTGTGACCGCTGTTTCTCGACAACTACCGGTCCGATATACTTGAAACTTGCCAGGTATATTGCTGGGGACCCGAGGATGTGCCTTTTCAAGGTTTGAAATTAATCGCAGAAGTAGTTACCGAGCTATGTCCAAAAAACGATTCAACCAATCAGAGAGCAGCGAGCTATCACGTGTGCCGAACGTGGCGAACAGACTCTGCCTCGGATGGCACATTTGAGAGCGTATTCATTTATTTCCCGTCGGCAAACTATGTTGGCGCTATGTTGGCGTTAAACTATGTTTTAAAACTAATTAAAACTAATTTGCGATTCTTTCGCTTTCCTGCGATATGCGACCTTCCGGTCCGGAGCTCCTGTGAGAGCGTGCGCCATTACGGATAGTACGGGTACGGGCATGCCATATGTTGGCGTTAAACTATGTTTTAAAACGAATTAAAACCATTTCATGTAAATAGAGGGGGGGGGGGGGGGGGATTGTCACTGTACTCGCAAGCCGTTCGCCGTTCGCTTTGGCGTTGCGAATGGACCAAAACATTTCATGAACCAAACCATTTCATGTAAAGCGTTCGCCGTTCGCTTTGGCGTTGCGAATGGACCAAAACATTTCATGGACCAAACCATTTCATGTAAATAGAGGGGAGGGATATAATTTTAGATATATATATAGTACGGGCATGCCCTAGTGTTTTAAATTCCCAAATCACAAATTTTTGGTCGTCCACTGCGCTTGCTGTCGAGTACACGTCCAATCTGAAATGACTGTTTCTACCCAAAGATGAAGATTGGAATACTGTTCCCCCCTCTGGGCTGGTGCTCCTGCCTCACACCTTGCTCGGCTTCACGCTGTTGAGGCCAAAGCTTTCAGAATCATTGGAATCTCCTGCGATGTAGTCAACACCGAGGGCCTTTCACTCACTCACCGCAGGCAGGTTGGTGGTCTTTCTGTCTTCTACCGACTCCTCTCCGGCCTTGCTCCCCCAGCTCTCTCTGTGCTCTGTCCCCCCAATATTCCTTCAGGTCGCACAAGATCTGCCTGCAACCCTCTTATGGTTAAACTGCCAAAGTCTAGGCTCTCTGCTCACCTTCACTCTTTCATTCCCCTTTTCTCCCGCCTCTGGAACAAACTCCTCCACTCCCCCACTCCCTTCAATCCCACTCCTCCCTCCAGGTCTTTAAAACAGCTGTTCACCACCATCTCTTATCTTCCCCCATCGAAAACCTTGATCTTTTCTACCCCCGGTAATTCTCCCCAGAGTCCTTGCAGTGTTCATATGTTTTATTCCTCTCCCACCTCCCCCCCAAGTCCTCCCGATGTCCCTGCTCTCAAATGTTGTGTTTGTGTCCTTCCCCCTCTTCCCCCTCTCTTTTGTGTCCTTCCCCCTCTCTCCCCATCTTGTCTGCCGCTCCCCTTGTTTTTTGTGTTTTGTGTGTCGGTTTGTCTTTTTGTGTGATTAATGTTAGCTCTTTCACGAGCCTCGATCTTGTATACAAAAAAAAAAAAAAAAAAAAAAAAAAAAAAATTGTATTTTGACGGTGCTGGATTTCCAAAACGCTCCTCGACATCGTTCTTGCACCTGTTTCATCATCTTGTTTGTGTTTCTCCTCTCGTGGTACCACATCACTGCTACCAGCCTCTGAAAAAACGTCATGATAAAGCTATCTTAACATAGATATACACCTCAACACACAACCCCCTTGGTGGGGAAAACCTCCTTGGGGTGGGGTGGAAGTTAAATCGCTACAACCTCCATCATGTGACCCTTAGTCTCCCTGTCAAGTTTGGTTGCGATAGGATAAGTAACGATTGAATGTATTGCGGTGAAAAATCGTCAGACAGACAGACGCCAAATGGCTTATTTTAGTATGATGATCTGAAAAAACGAAAATACAATTAATATATGGTGTAAACAAATCTTGTATAAGCAGCTAAAACAGTGTCCTGGGACTTATGACTCACCCTGAAATTACTATTGATCATGTTGGGAGGGGTGATCTACAGGAGCTGCGAGTGCTGTTACAAATATATTGTTTTTGTCATTCTGGGGCCACAAGACAAATTATACTAGATCTTTGCATCTATTGCGAAAGGTTTAATCGTCTGTTGTGTGTGTTTATATCCACCACCAACGCTATAGTGTACTAACAGTAAACAGTACGAATCTGATACCTCTCAGTAGTAATGACTTTAAATTACAGATTTAGTGCTAGCAACGGTAGGTTAAAAGTGCCCGGCGAGCAGAACCGACTCGCTGAAAACACACACACATGGCGCATGCGCAAAAGGCCTTATTTAGCATTCATACATCATTTTGAAAGATACGACTTACACAACAGACAAATCAACACCATACCAGGATTTGCACACTGGATGAGTGCTCAGATGATGACACATCTAAGATGTGTTGCTCAAGTTAAACAAATTTCACTGAGAGGATGAAAGTGCACTACGAGGCAAACTCAGCTTACATGTATCCAGCCGAGAGTAAGCAGTTCGTACATGTCCTGGACAGCAAAAAGTTCCTCTTCATTCTCAGTGACACAGGAATCCGTCCCACCGACCTGCTTGGGCAGGATCACATGAGTCACTCGGAACTGTGCCTGCGTCTGTGGGAAGAGCAACCAATCGAGTTCTCCTTCGCTATAAACATTTATAAAACACGGTTACACTTGTGCTGAAACCACGAATCAGAGAATAAAAATGAAATTCTGAGGGAGTACAAAACATGAAGCTTGCCATCCTTTTAATAAGACAATGGGAATGTGAAGAGGATGGCCAGAGGTTGCAAGAAGATGAGAAAATAAAACAACAGGAGCAGAGAGGTGGCGTGGGAATGAATAAATGGACAACGGGCAAAATTTGGAGGTTTGAACTGGGAAAGAAACGTGGGGACATCATGGAGCTCAAGTCGCCGAAATCAACCACAACTGAACGCAGCGGAGTGAAGATGCACTTACAGTCACCACAGTGCTTACCATCTTCCCACAGAGGATGCCGCAGGTCTCGATCCCACGTTCCGTGTTCACCACCGCTTGTTCCAGAAACTTGCGATGCAGGTTCCTCGGGACAGTTATATGGCGCAGGCCATGCACTGCATGAACATCTGACGTTGCAACACACCTTAAACATTAAGTGGACATTGTGACCTCATTCCAAGCATTTTGTTTTTCTACTTAATCTCCATGACGTCCCAAGTTTATAAAACCTGCATCAAACGTTCGAGTTTATAAAACCGGAAATAAAACGCTCATCCCAACTCTCTCTTCCTCAAATGTGGCGACTTAAGTTGTCACCATCCAACTTGGCTGGGTGTTCGTACCTCTCTCATCAGCCATGGCACTTCAGCAAAGGACTTCAGTGACTCCATGTGACTGATTCAATCTGTGAACTTTCCAACCAAGATTTCTCCTAATGGAAAATCCTCCCTTCTGGATTTGGTGATGACTAACTTTCCTGAAAATGTATCCTGCTCTTCCTCTGCTCCAATTGGTTCATCTGATCATATGCTTGTGAAAGTCAACATCTCTCTGGCTATTCTCAGAGAGCCGTCTCAACGCTGCCGAGTCTGGTAGTTTGCCACCGCGTCGGGCAACATAAAAATTGCTCCTTTGAGTATCTCGGTCCTTAAAACAGATAGGTTTTCATTTATTGCAATCACAATTTCCTGCATTCATTGGAGTCAGTGTCTTTGTCTCTCCACCCTTTGTCCTAATCCCATCACAACCTGCTGGAAAACATTAGTCACACACCCTCTCGATTTCCATCCCCAGGTGGAGGGTGCAATCTACCATTCACCCCCAATTAATTGCCATTACCTCATCTCTGAAACACACTTTCGAACCACATTCTCTGTGCATGGGTCCAAACTTACATTTTTCCATAGTCAGTGCCACTGGCTTGCAAGATCGGTCAACCGTGGGAACTTTTCCAGCTTGGCTGGCGTTCCCTGCTTTGATGGCTTGCAGTTCATGGGAGGGTTTGCCATCTGCGAGAATCACTGCTGGTGGGGCTTGAACCCCGTCAACGAGCAATTTGGAGTTTGCGGCAGCTTCGGAGGCCCCGAAGGTGCTGATTATCTCGAGGCGCTCTCGCTCCAGCTCGCGCCGCCGAAGAGATTCCTCGAAGGCACGAAACTCGGCCTCTTCGCGCTGCTGCTTGTGCACAGCATCCAGCCGTTGCCGTTCATCCTCCAATGCACGGAAGTGATCCTTTTCTCGCTCCTACTCAACAAACACAGCAGGCAAACACATGATATCAGACTTAATAAGGACAAGTGAACACAAGTGTCATGTTCTGTGGCATTACCATTTTTATGTAACCATGTGCAATAAACCTACCTCCTGTTCCAAATATTTCTGATATTCTTGGGAGTATTTTGCAATGAGTTTCTTCTTTACTTCCTCAGCAATAGGAAAAACAGACTTGAGTGTCTGCAAAACAAAGGGTTGGACCATGTTATTCCAAGCATTGCATGAAGGACAGGACATTAACAAAAATGTGAGGGGCACAGTCAACTGAATCTGCAGTTGTTTCAAAAATATTATACCTGATATATACCAACTTATGGCAATAGATTGTGAGCAAGTGACTCTTACTAACAATGGCAGATAGTGAGACCCAAGCTTTTGGGTCTCACAATCTGCCATGATCTTTCCTGGGAAAACCACATTTCCAAGCTGGCCTCCAAAGCCAGTTGACCACTGGGCATCCTACATCATGCAAAGTCCTTCCTTGGCACACCTGAGCTCCTCACCACATACAAGGCTTTCATCCGCAGCTCAATGGAATACTGTTCCCCCCTCTGGGCCGGTGCTCCTGCCTCACACCGAGCTCGTCTTCACGCTGTTGAAACCAAAGCTTTCAGAATCATTGGAATCTCCTGCGATGAAGCTAACTCCGAGGGCCTTTCACTCACTTACCGCAGGCAGGTTGGTGGTCTTTCTGTCTTCTTCCGACTCCTCTCCGGCCTTGCTCCCCCAGCTCTCTCTGTGCTCTGTCCCCCAAATATTCCTACAGGTCGCACAATATCTGCCAGCAACCCTCTTATGGTTAAACTGCCAAAATCTAGGCTCTCTGCTCACCTTCACTCTTTCATTCCTCTTTTCTCCCGCATCTGGAACAAACTCCCCCCAATTTCCTTCAATCCCACTCCTCCCTCCAGGTCTTTAAAACAGCTGTTCACCACCATCTCTTATCTTCCCCCATCCAAAACCTTGATCTTTTATACGCCCGCTAATTCACCCCAGATCCACTTTTTTGAAATTCCTGCTTCTTTCCTGGAAGTCCTTGCAGTGTCCATATGTTTTATACCTCTCCCACCTCCCCCCAAGCCCTCTCCTTCCCATCCCACAGATCTCTCGATGTCCCTGCTCTCAAATGTTGTGTTTGTGTCCTTCGTCCTCTCTCCCCATCTTGTCTACCGCTCCCCTTATCATATGTTTTATGTGTCGGTTTGACTTTTTGTGTGATTAATGTTAGCTCTTTCACGAACCTCGATCTTGTATACAAAAAAAAAAAATATCCCAATGAAAAAGCAAACAGCTAATTAACAAACCTGCACGCACACCTCCTCACTATCCCAATACTTTTGGTAATATAGTATAACGTATGGAACATCTACTCCCTGTTTCCCCTTCCCCTCCACTCCCATTCCCATTCCTTTCCCCCCCCCCTCTTAATGTGCACTCAATCATCTAAATCCTTCAATAACACGAGAGAACAATGTTTTAGGAAAGAGAGGATAAAACACAACTTGCACCGCAAAATGATTCTAAGGCAAACGTGTTGGGACAAGGAAGAGGAGGTGTGCCAATACCTTGGTGTACTCTGAACGGATCTGTGGTGCCACAGACTTGTAATCACAGTGCTCTGGTAACTTCTCCACAAACAGCCTGTGGCACAGTCGGTAAGACGTTATTATTAAAAAGACGCATGTCGGTGATGCCAGCCTAAAATAACGGTGCAATGCACGTTGATGCCCCGCGGCAACATGCAAGCATCCAGCATGTCATGAAACACGCACGTGATGAATTTGGTGTAGAGAATGAAAGCTTCCTCAAAGTTATCCTCATCCTGATAAGCTCCCGCCATGCGCAGCATCTCCTTGCCAGAGCGGAAGTAGCGTTGCGCGGGAATTCCATCTCGCACTTCCACCTTGCTCCCCTGGTTGCTCAAGCAGCGCACACGCTCTTCCGGCCGGAAGGCCGACATCGTGTCCCCGACTCCAAATACAAAAACGTAGGTGCAAGAGATGGACAGAAGCTGAGAAAAGGAGCCATGGCAGGATTTCATCAGCAGACAACTTGTAATAATGAAGCAGATGCTTTAATATTGGCATGCATGAAACTTTCAAAATGTATAAACAATAACAGACCATTTAACACAGTTTTTAATCGCATGTATAAAGAAGAAAGTTTGTTTGTTTGTTAGTTTATTTATTTGAACCCTGCAGGAACATGGAACAAGTGTGATCAAACTTTGCATGGTCTCCTCTTTCATGCAGAGAAAGGACGAGGGCTACGTTGGGATAAAAAAAAAAACTGACTCCAGATGAAATAAAATAGCCGTGTGGGGGATTGACGGTCATTTCCCCATGACCTCTGAAAAGATTTAAAAAGAAAATACCGGAATTTGAGGTGAAACCCCACTTATGGTGTGCAACCCCATGAGACCTTTCTGTTCTCATCTACATACCAAATTTGGTCCATAATTGGTCATGTAATTTATGACGAAAATATGTTTTAATGAATATTATAAATAAGGGGAGGGAACCTGTGGTCATACTGCAGATGTGGTGAGATGTCATTAGCTCTCATACTGCAGATGTAGTGAGGAGATGTCATTCAGCTCTCATACTGCAGATATAGCAAGGATATCACATTTAGCTCTCATGCTGCAGATATAGCAAGGATATCTCATTTAGCTCTCATGCTGCAGATATAGCAAGGATATCTCATTCAGCTCTCATACTGCAGATATAGCAAGGATATCACATTTAGCTCTCATGCTGCAGATATAGCAAGGATATCTCATTTAGCTCTCATGCTGCAGATATAGCAAGGATATCTCATTTAGCTCTCATGCTGCAGATATAGCAAGGATATCACATTTAGCTCTCATGCTGCAGATATCTCATTTAGCTCTCATGCTGCAGATGTAGCAAGATGTCATTTAGCTCTCATGCTGCAGATATAGCAAGGATATCACATTTAGCTCTCATGCTGCAGATATAGCAAGGATATCTCATTTAGCTCGCGAGGATCTCGCGAGATCTCGGAGACGGTGGGAGGGATTTTCGAAGCTCCACACGGTCTCCACGTTTTTCGAAGTTAAGTCTGTTCACAATTGTATTTTGTCGAAACTGTATTTATCTTTCGGTGTGTGACGTTATTGTGTGCAACTTTGGTTGTTTCTCGGTGTTTATCTTTCATAAATTGATCGTCTGTTTGCCGTGTCGCGAGCAAGGCCTTGTACAGTGTGCACTGTACAACCTTGAGGCTTTGTTTTTCTCAGTGGTCCGTCGTTTGTGATCCAATAACTTTCGTTCTCTGTATTTCCAGGCTTTTCACCCATAGCCTACTTCCTTGTGTAAATCTCAACTCAAAAAAAAGAAAAAAGAAAAAAACATTTCCTTCTCTGTTCTCATTCGTTTATTCATTCTTATTCGTTCGTTCGTTCTTCGACCACGTGTTTCTCCCCCATTTCCCCAGATAGTTTTCACTCATTAACCTTCAATGTTTACACTTTCCCCTCAAGTTATGTATTCCGTCATATTTTATAACACCTTTTTCTTCTTCTTCTTTAAAAGGCTGCTTTCGACTTGCTCACCAAATCAATTCATCCCAAAAAAAATATCCATCTCCTATAGTGCCTTTTTTCTACATTCCCTAAACTCTCCTGCACTCCATCCTCCATCCAGCGTCCTTAAACGTATTTTTAATTCAAAGGTCACAAGAAACTCATTTTGCAATAAATGTTCGTTTCCCATAAATCGTACACTTTCAAAAATCCAATCTCACCCCTCCCCTCCAAATCTTCCCCATAACCCCTCCCCTCCAAATCTTCCCCATCACCCCTCCCCTCCAAATCTTCCCCATAACCCCTCCCCTCCAAATCTTCCCCATCACCCCTCCCCTCCAAATCTTCCCCATCACCCCTCCCCTCCAAATCTTCCCCATCACCCCTCCCCTCCAAATCTTCCCCATCACCCATCCCTTTCAAATCTCCCCCCTTGCCCCCTCCCTCCTAAACTACCCCCTCACCCCTCCCCGCCAAGACGCCCCCTCACCCCTCCCCTCCTAGACTCCTGCCTCACCCCTCCCCTCCAAATCTCCCCCATATCCCATCCCTTTCAAATCCCTCCCCTTGTCCCTTCCCTCCCAAACTCCCCCCTCACCCCTCCCCTTCAAATCTCCCCACCCTCATTGCTTCTCAATTTCCCCCCTCTCACTCCCCCTCCTCAAAGCGTCCTCCCCGCTTCTTCCCCCTTCAAACTCTCACCTCCATCTCCCCCAACCTTCTGCCTCGCTCTTCCCCCTCCTCAAATAACACCTCATTGTGGCTCACCCAATCACCATCAAACCTTTTGTCCGCCCCATCCTTCCCTTTCTCCGAGCTATTCTGAAATCTCTGACACACCTTCAACAGCTCTCCCTACCTCTTCCACATCTTACCCTACCCCTCCTCCCCCCTGTTCTGTATCTGATGCTCCCCCTTCCTCTTCATTAACGGTATGGACCTCAAACATCCGGGGCCTTCGTTCAAACTTAACTGATCTCTCCATACAGGTTGCTTCTGTCAAACCAGACGTGATCTGCTTAACAGAAACTTTCCTCCTTTATGATGTCTCTGATTCCATAGTATCTCTCCCGGGCTACTCCCTCCTCCGGTATGATAGACCTGAGCCTCGTCCTGGAGGCGGGGTTGCTATCTTTATCAAAAACTCTCTTCCTCACTCGCCCTGCACTGCACTCTCTCCACCTCACCCCCAGGAATAACTCTGGCTACGGCTTCCCCTTCGCTCCCACCTCTTGTTCATATGTGTGTTGTACCGTCCACCAAACAGTGATGACTCCATCTACATCTCGCTGTCTGATGATATGGACCAACTTCTATCTACTCATCCCAACTCTCTCTTCCTCATATGTGGTGATTTCAACTGTCATCATGCCAGTTGGATGGGTGTGGGTACCTCTCTCACCAGCCATGGCTCCTCAGCAAAGGACTTCTGCGACTCACTGGGACTGACACAATCTGTCAATTTCCCGACCCGGATCTCGGTCAACGGAACATCTTCTCTTCTGGACTTGGTTATGACTAACTTCCCTGAAAATGTCTGCTGCTCTTCTTCTGCTCCGATCGGATCATCTGATCATGTCCTTGTTAAAGTGGACATCTCTCTGACCATCCTCAGGGAGCCTGCTCAGCGTCGACGAGTCTGGCATTTCACTCAGGCCAACTGGCACGGTCTTCAAGCAGCCATCAATCATCTGGACTGGTCTCCCATCTCTACCACCTCTGACATCAACTCATCCTGGGAATTCTTCCAAAGTAAATTGCTCTCTCTCATGCACAGATTTATCCCATCTCGTCTTCAGTTGTCATACCCTTCCTCCCGTCCATGGTACACGGAATCTTGTGGTGAGGCTGTTGCCCAGAAACAACTTGCCTTCGTCTCCTGGAAAGCAAATCCAACGGAAGGAAATCTCATTTCCTTTCACAAAGCCCGAAACAAGTGTGTGTCCACCCTCAGGAGAGCCAGGAAACAATATCTCTCTGTTCTCAAGACCGAACTCTCTTATCTGTCTCCCTCTTCCAAATCCTGGTGGCGTCTGGTCAAATCCGTTTCTGGTGTTTGTTCCCCCTCCATCCCCTCCCTTACCTCAAACGGCTACACAGCTGACTCCGCACGTGAAAAAGCTGAATGCCTCAACTCTGTGTTTGCCTCTAAATCTTGTGTCCCAAACCCATCCCTCTCTGTACCCACCATACCCAGTCGTACCCTGCTGCTCCTGGACTCCGTGTCCTTTCCTCCTGACAAGGTGGAAAAGTTTCTGTCAACCCTCGACTCTGATTCTGCAACTGGACCCGACGACATCAGCCCACGGGTCCTAAAATCCTGCTCTGCTGCTCTATCTCACCCTCTCTCTGTTCTCTTCGCCCTCTCTTTTGCTCAAGGTCAACTGCCATCTGCTTGGAAATCAGCCAACATCACCGCTTTGCACAAAAAAGGTGCAAAAACAGATCCTAGCAACTACAGACCAATCAGCCTTCTCCCAATTATCAGCAAAGTCATGGAATCCATCATTGCTTCGGATATGAAATCTTTCCTCTTCTCCAATGGCTTGATCTCTGATCATCAATTTGGTTTCAGACCAGGTCACTCTACTCTGGACATGCTGCTTCTGCTGTCTCAACAATGGATGGAGGTCCTCAATGCCAAACAGGAAATTAGAGCTGTCTCCCTCGACATATCACGTGCCTTCGACACGGTCTGGCACCCCGCTCTGCTCACCAAACTCTCCTCCTTTGGTATCCATGGAAATCTCCACGCATGGCTGGCGGACTTCCTCTCTAGTCGTCGTCAACGTGTGGCCCTGAATGGGTTTCTCTCATCTCCTCTTCCTGTTCAGGCTGGAGTTCCCCAAGGCAGTGTTCTGGGCCCCGTGCTTTTTCTGGTCTTCATCAATGATCTCTCTGACTCTCTCGAAAATCCTCTCTATCTCTTTGCTGATGACTCCACTCTCTGCCGCTCCATTCCTCTTCCCTCAGATCGGCAGTCTGCTGCCTCCTCACTCTCTGAAGACCTGGACAAAATCACAGACTGGTCAAACAAGTGGAACATGTCTTTCAATCCTGACAAATCTCACACTCTTACTATGTCTCTCCGAAAAGATCGACTGGACAACCCTCCCATCTACTTTCTCAACAATCCTCTCCAAGAAGTTCTGTCGCTCAAGATTTTGGGTCTCACTATCTGCCATGATCTTTCTTGGGAAAACCACATTTCCAAGCTGGCCTCCAAAGCCAGTCGCCGACTGGGCATCCTCCGTCGTGCGAAGTCCTTCCTCGGCACACCTGAGCTCCTCACCACATACAAGGCTTTCATCCGCAGCTCAATGGAATACTGTTCTCCCCTATGGGCCGGTGCTCCTGCCTCACACCTAGCTCGGCTTCACGCTGTTGAAACCAAAGCTTTCAGAATTATTGGAATCTCCCGCGATGAAGCTATCTCTGAGGGCCTTTCACTCACTCACCGCAGGCAGGTAGGTGGTCTTTCTGTCTTCTACCGACTCCTCTCCGGCCTTCCACCCCCAGCTCTCTCTGTGCTCTGTCCCCCAAATATTCCTACAGGTCGCACAAGATCTGCCAGCAACCCTCTGATGGTTAAACTGCCGAAATCTCGGCTCTCCGCTCACCTTCACTCTTTCATTCCTCTTTTCTCCCGCCTCTGGAACAAACTCCCTCACTCCCTTCAATCCCACTCCTCCCTCCAGGTCTTTAAAACAGCTGTTCACCACCATCTCTTATCTTCCCCCATCCAAAACCTTGATCTTTTCTACCCCCGCTAATTCACCCCAGATCCACCTTGTTTGAAATTCCAACTTCTTTCCTGGAAGTCCTGGCAGTGTCCATATGTTTTATATCTCTCCCACTGCCCCCTTCCCACGCCCCCCCCCCCAAAGCCCTCGCCCTCTCTCAGATCTCTCGATGTCTCCATGTCTCTCGGTCCCTGCTCTCAAATGTTGTGTTTGTGTCCTTCCCCCTCTCTCCCCATCTTGTCTACCGCTCCCTATGTTATATGTTTTATGTGTCGGTTTGTCTTTCTGTGTGATTAATGTTCGCTCTTTCACGAGCCTCGATCTTGTATACAAAAAAAAAGAAAAAAAAAAGCTCATGCTGCAGATATAGCAAGGATATCTCATTTAGCTCTCATGCTGCAGATGTAGCAAGATGTCATTCAGCTCTCATGCTGCAGATATAGCAAGGATATCACATTTAGCTCTCACGCTGCAGATATAGCAAGGATATCTCATTTAGCTCTCATACTGCAGATATAGCAAGGATATCACATTTAGCTCTCATGCTGCAGATATCTCATTTAGCTCTCATACTGCAGATATAGCAAGGATATCACATTTAGCTCTCATGCTGCAGATATCTCATTTAGCTCTCATGCTGCAGATGTAGCAAGATGTCATTTAGCTCTCATGCTGCAGATGTAGCAAGGATATCACATTTAGCTCTCATGCTGCAGATATAGCAAGGATATCTCATTCAGCTCTCATACTGCAGATATAGCAAGTAAATCACATTTAGCTCTCATGCTGCAGATATAGCAAGGATATCTCATTTAGCTCTCATGCTGCAGATATAGCAAGGATATCTCATTCAGCTCTCATACTGCAGATATAGCAAGGATATCACATTTAGCTCTCATGCTGCAGATATAGCAAGGATATCACATTTAGCTTTCATGCTGCAGATATAGCAAGGATATAACATTTAGCTCTCATGCTGCAGATATAGCAAGGATATCACATTTAGCTCTCATGCTGCAGATATAGCAAGGATATCTCGTTTAGCTCTCATGCTGCAGATATAGCAAGGATATCACATTTAGCTCTCATGCTGCAGATATAGCAAGGATATCTCATTTAGCTCTCATGCTGCAGATGTAGCAAGATGTCATTCAGCTCTCATGCTGCAGATATAGCAAGGATATCTCATTTAGCTCTCATGCTGCAGATATAGCAAGGATATCTCATTTAGCTCTCATGCTGCAGATATAGCAAGGATATCTCATTCAGCTCTCATACTGCAGATATAGCAAGGATATCACATTTAGCTCTCATGCTGCAGATATAGCAAGGATATCACATTTAGCTCTCATGCTGCAGATATAGCAAGGATATACCATTTAGCTCTCATGCTGCAGATATAGCAAGGATATCACATTTAGCTCTCATGCTGCAGATATAGCAAGGATATCTCGTTTAGCTCTCATGCTGCAGATATAGCAAGGATATCACATTTAGCTCTCATGCTGCAGATATAGCAAGGATATCTCATTTAGCTCTCATGCTGCAGATGTAGCAAGATGTCATTCAGCTCTCATGCTGCAGATATAGCAAGGATATCTCATTTAGCTCTCATGCTGCAGATATAGCAAGGATATCTCATTTAGCTCTCATGCTGCAGATATAGCAAGGATATCTCATTCAGCTCTCATACTGCAGATATAGCAAGGATATCACATTTAGCTCTCATGCTGCAGATATAGCAAGGATATCACATTTAGCTCTCATGCTGCAGATATAGCAAGGATATAACATTTAGCTCTCATGCTGCAGATATAGCAAGGATATCTCGTTTAGCTCTCATGTAGCAAGGATATCACATTTAGCTCTCATGCTGCAGATATAGCAAGGATATCTCATTTAGCTCTCATGCTGCAGATGTAGCAAGATGTCATTCAGCTCTCATGCTGCAGATATAGCAAGGATATCTCATTTAGCTCTCATGCTGCAGATATAGCAAGGATATCTCATTTAGCTCTCATGCTGCAGATATAGCAAGGATATCTCATTCAGCTCTCATACTGCAGATATAGCAAGGATATCACATTTAGCTCTCATGCTGCAGATATAGCAAGGATATCTCATTTAGCTCTCATGCTGCAGATGTAGCAAGGATATCTCATTTAGCTCTCATGCTGCAGATGTAGCAAGATGTCATTTAGCTCTCATGCTGCGGATGAGGAGCACAATTTAAGGTTAGGGCATGGTCCTGATGCCTCATATGAAATAAGGGTCCTCCCATGCGAGTGATAAGCACCGCCTGCCACACGATACATTACCTCTGGTATCCTCATTATATGGAGTCGCCTGGATGCATAATGACTGATATATAACCGAAAGGTTTTCCGCCAGATTCCAGACACCTTGAGTACCTTGACAGGTTGAAAGCACTGAATCTAATTACACCGATCTACAGGAGAAAACAAGCGGAGCCCCATCCAGATATTTAAGATAATGCAAGGAATTGTCAACTTAATCCCCAGAAATTCTTTGAAATGAAAGATAACTCAAGAACCAGACGCCATATCATTATCAAGAAAGTTATGAAGAAGAAAAACAGAACCAAAAATCAGGCAAAATAACATTACTTTCTCTGTCAGGACTCGGGAGCATAATAATCAATTGGAATGGGCTTCCTGAATATGCCATAAAAGCAGCCTCCATGGGCCATAAAGCAGCCTCTATGAACCAATTCAAGTTAGCACTGGACCAACTATCCATTGAAAATACAGCCCTTTTCAACGAGGATCCAGGGAAGCAACGAGGGGCAAATAAGCACCGTTTGACGTCTCTATAAGTATAATCCAGTAAGAAAAATATCATAAATGACATTTTCTCGAAATTATTCACTTCTTTGGTTGAAAGGTAAATTTCCAGAGGAAGGAATTCGAGTTCACCAATACTCACACCCACCACATCACCTTGTGGCCCGGTTGTGGCTCCCAGACATTTTGTACGTAGCGTTAACGTTAACTAAACTTACGTTCACGTCTCTTCCCCTCTCACAACACTCAACACTCAACAGTCCCACGAAAGCCGTCACTACCGGTCACGTGACCTACGCGAAGAGCGAGAATACGAAATGTCTTCTTCTTCACCTTAGTGATGTACTCAGATGTTTTATTATCACGTTCTCGTTAATATTTTACTTGACATTTGTTCTAATATTCAAAAAAGAATTTTAAAATTAAAATAAGGTGGAACAACGACCTTGAAAGAAAATACTATTTATACACCACAATGCCAATAAGCGTCTGCAATTATTTATCATTAATAAAGACAATCGTGTAGACTGTACAATATTCACAATAAAAGAAGAAGGCGAATTATAAGGTGGTGCTGTACATAACACCCGTGGAGGTGTACATATCCATCATCAATATATTACGTACGCAAGGTGAGTTTGGGTCGGTTCTTTTTTTTTTTTTTTGTATGCAGAATCGAGGCTCGTGTAAGAGCTAACACATAAACCATGAGAACATACACAGACACATAAAACATACAATTAGGCCTCAAGCTGACACCGTGTATCGTTCAATCCCGTTCCGAGGTCAGAGAGACTAAAAAAAAATCACTGGTAATCTGAGATCTGAGTACGTGCCGAGTTGTAGCACATACAAAAAGTTTAACTAACAGATCCTGCCAGTTTGAAAGTTTTCCACGCGTTTATGTCGCACTACTTTGTCTTGCATCGAAGGCACTAATTTGGAATCTAGGCCTATCAGAACACTTGCTTGGGTCACATGATATACAAAATGGCGGCGCCCATGTCACGCTGAATGTTTAGTCATGGCCTCGGGAAAATCGCGTTTAAAGTGCTTCATGCACTTTGAACACGTCGTGAATGCCATAACTTCGCCGTTTACGCCTCTCAGATGGAGTAAATATCGTGAATGCCTGCAGACGTGGCTGCAATTGGACGGTGAGTGTCACAATCTTGCCAACAGACACCAGCATCTGATCAACGTCTAGTTCACCAACATTCCTGCAGAGGAAGGATTTCACAACGCTTCATCAACAAGAGACTGATAGAACTGAGTTCCAAAAAATGTCTGAAGAGGCAGCTGCAGCAGAGATTGGAGAGTGAGGGATCGCTTCAGTACACACAGGCCAGCAACATCAGTCTGCTGTACACAGGCCTAGTCCGCGGAAAAAATTGAGGTCACGTTTTGACCTGCATTCACCCAAACATGTCCTACCAGCAGTGTGCATTATTTGTAAGAAGGCAGACCGGTACGTGAGAGTCTCTCATAAAACAACAAAGCATAGCTTGATGCAAGTTGAAACGTTAGCAGCAGGTGAGTACATATTCTAAAAGAAATTGATAGAAGACTGGAATTCCGAAATGAATGATCAGGGAAAATACAAACTGTGATATTCATTTGATCTATGTTTTCAGGGAAATTGCTGGAAGCCGCTACTCTCAAAAATGACGAAGGCATCCTGTTGCACATCAGAGGGAAAGACTGCTTTGCCCTGGAAGTGAGATACCACAAAGTATTGTTACGGTTTTTAGAACCTTCACTTTATAAATTTAGTAGTAAATTTCCTGTGTACATTTCCCCTTAATTGGCTGTTAATTGAAATAAGTGCACCTTAGCTAGTCCATGTACAAGCACGTAGCCAATCATAGAACTTCTCTATAGTTATTTCATTAGTCTGTGTTTCAGATAAGGCTGTGTGTCCAATAGTCGATCTTACGTTGCACCAAAATCAAATAAGATAGATCCCCTTTCGATGGCCCCAGAACCTCCATTACCAACTGCATTGCCTCCATTGCCAACTGCATTGCCCCCATTGCCAACCGCATTGCCTCCATTGCCAACTGCATTGCCTCCATTGCCAACTGCATTACCAACTGCATTCGCCGCCATTCAACATGTGCTCCAACTCGGAGAAGAAGGGCGTGGCCCCACCTCGTCATCAAGGGTGGAGCCCCCGAACGACCAACCAGAGATCAGGGGTATGGCTTGAGAGGCGTGACCAAGAAACATCGAGCAGGTTTGCGAAGATTCGAGGGTGTTGGCTATATAACCCGTTGTGCGCAGCCCCCACTGGAGAGGAGTTGAGGAGTTCCGTGGCAAGCAGTTCTGCAAGAGAGTTTTGGGGGAGGTGCTTGCGCAGGTGGCGGTCCTGCTGAGAGCTTCGGAGGACGTACGAGGCCTGAGAGACGCTGCCCCTGCACGCGAAGCCCTGACGCGCTGCTGCGCGCAAAACCTGCTGTGTGAACCAGATTGCGGGGGAGTCGGCGGCCGTTCGCCTCCAGCCTGCCATTCTTCCCGGACCTGAACCTTCCTCTCCTTTCAGCCATTCGTTCCTGCCTTCATTCCCCATTCGTGTGAGTCTGCCTGTCGTCTGTCCTTTGTGTTGTCTGGGGCATAAGTTAAGCCTGTATAAGTATAAGTTGCTCTGTGTCTATCTCCCTGTATATTACCTTCATTTCTTTTCTTCCTTTAGTCTTGTGTAAATAATAATAAATATCTGTTCCTCCATTCTTTGACTTCTTCATTCTCGTCCGATCGTCTTTGTCTTTTACCTATTGATATACGTGGCCCGATTTGGCCAACGCTCAGGATCGGGTTAGTCCTTGATAAATGGCTCGAACTTCGGTTTGCTAAAAACCGCTCGGCAACTAGTCCATCTAAAACCGGGGTTCGAGCGGTACTTGTCTCCCTGTTCTGCGGAGGGACGGATAAAGGTATTCGGGATAAACCCTGGACCCATAACCCTGGTCCGTTCCAGCCTGCAGAAGAGCGTTACAAGTACCAGGAGCGGAGACGGTCAGCTTAACAAGACAAGGGGCTAACCACCTCTTGCTAAGGGGAGAGCCGTACTCCGTTTCCGTAACAGTATGTTACAAAGATTACTGTAAATTTTTGTGGAAAACCCTGATGAAAGTGCAAAGCAGTACAGCTGAGAGGTAAGTTTCGAAACCACTGCGAAAGTGTGAAATAATTTTTTTGTACCAGAACATGAATTAAAATTTATGCATCGATGTGTTTTTCTGGCTAATATCCTGCTGGAAGAAATGTGTGCAACACTCCAGCACATGTGCCAGCCAAGTAATGATACCAGCATCATCTGCCAGATGGCTGAGCCAGCCATGTTCGCTGTCCCTCTTCGGTGACTTTAACAATTTCCTGTTTTGTGAAGTTGACTCCACAGGGCCTAAGGCACAAGGTGATCTCTCCACATGGCCGGTTACTCCACATGAAGACATTGTCTGCATTTTACGTTTGCTTTCTAATTTCAGTGGTCTGCATGCAAAAGCCTATGCAGCATTTTGCAGTTCAGTCGTAGAAGAACAAGTGATCAAGAATCATGAAGTGTTCCGGATGACGAAACTTGTCACCTTGTTCATAAAATGCGTTGATGCAGAGGGAGTTGGTATCAGACTTCAGGTAGATGGATCATGATTTGATTTGCCTTCCTGCGTATTTTGTTTGTTGGAGCAAAAGGTGGTGTCCTTTTGCAGCCACGTTGAAAAAATAATGTTCTGATCCTTGGTTAGAAGTAGGTCTAATTGATGTCCCTTTCATGCCAGTGTATTCGGTGTTTTCTCCAGGTCGGGCAAGCTCAAGCGAAAGCTACAGCAAGACTACCCACAGCTTGTATTCCACCAGCCAAATAAGCGGAACAAAAGTCAGCTGGTAGTTGTGGACGTCCTCTCGACCGGTACGGTTTTGGATCGCCTCGTGGACGTATCCTCAGGGCAGTCAGATGGTTCATCCTCCGAAGCAGACTCCACGTTGACAGATGAAACCCTCGAGAAACCGTCAAGTCATTTACCCGAAGTAGACGAACTGTGGTCTGTATATCAAGCGGCACTCATCATCAAGAATGCGATTCAACAACCAACAACTGTGATGGACTGTCCATGGCCTCCTACTGCCGACGATCTGACGCTGTCCTCTGCGAAAGGTATTATTCCAATCGAATTGTATAACCTTCTTGCATGGATTGTTGGTGTGTCCGATGATCCCACAGCCATATATCTCGGATTCATACCACCAACCATAATACCAAGCTTCCCTACTCTACATTCACTATGCTATCCCTGGTCATCATGCGGTCCCCATATGCATCTGGAGGCATTTTTAGTGTCGCCCCCTTCATCCGTTGTTTTCCAGACAACCACGAAACGTCGTCAATAAGCAGTATCCCTTCCATATGCCAAGCTTACCCATTTTCGAGAGGATATCTCTGATGGTTTCGAAAATATTTTGGGTTAATTTCGGAGAAATTCATTGAATTTTACAGAAGGTACGTACGCAAAAGTACTTTTTTTTTACATTTCTGCTGTATGTCTCGTGCATAAGTAAGAGCCTTCAAAACTGACAGGGCCACAGAACCATGGGAGGTCTGTGCCTAGCATAAATTCCTAGGCTGAATTATATGTACTGATGGAGATACCACGCCGCAAAGTCGGCACCGGAGCTAAAAATCCTCCTTTTTGACTCAACTGACCTAGTTTGACGTGGTCGTTCACGGAAACTGGCAGGATTTCAGAGTTAAACTTTTAACACAAGGTCAGGCATGTTGTATACAATAAAACAATGCATAGAAATCGTAGTCCCACGAGTTCGAAACAAAACTCATTTTTTTGGCACTATTTCAGGCCTCAGCTTGAGGCCTAAATGAAGGAAGCGGGAGAGAGAGGGAAGCACACAAGCACAACAACAGTAAAAAAAACAGGGACGTCGGTAGATCTGTGGAAGGGGGAGGGTTGGGGGTGGAGGAGTACACGGTATAAAACAAATGGACACTACTAGAAATTTCAGGAAAGAAGTTGGGGATTGAAGAGGCGGATTTGGGGTGTTTAACGGGGATAGAAAATATCAAGGTTTTGGGTGGGGGAAGATGATAGATGGTGGTGAACAGATGTTTTAAAGACCTGCAGGGAGGAGTGGGATTGAAGAGAGTGAGGGAGTTTGGTCCAGAGGCGGGAGAAAAGAGGAATGAAAGAGTGAAGGTGAGCAGAGAGTCTTGATTTTGGCAGTTTTACCAGAAGAGGGTTGCTGGCAGATCTTGTGGTACCTGACGGAATATTTGGGGGACAGAGCACAGACAGGGCTGGGAGAGCAAGGTCAGAGAGGAGTCTGTAGAAAACAGAAAGACCACCTACCTGCCTGCGGTGAAAGAGTGAAAGGCCCTCAGAATCAGCTTCATCATGGGGGATTCCAATGATTCTGAAAGCTTTGGCTTCAACTGCGTGAAGCCGAGCTAGGCTGTGAGGCAGGAGCACCAGCCCAGAGGGGAGAACAGTATTCCATTGAGCTTCGGATGAAAGCTTTGTATGTGGTGAGAAGCTGAGAAGTGCCCAGAAAGGACTTTGCATGACAGAGGATGCCCAGTCAGCGACTGGCTTATTTAGTACCAGCAGAAGTACCCGGCGTTGCTGGGTGGGGGAGGGGGGATAAGGGAGGGGAAGGGTGGGAGGGGAGGGTAATGGGGGGGTTGAAGGGGAGTAGAGGGAAGGGGAAGAGGGGGGGGGGGGAGGGAGGAGAGAAGGCAGGGGGGGAAGGGGGAGGCAGGGGAGGAAGGGGTTTCATCACCTTTTCGTCAAAAAATATGCTGGTGAATGGGCGTTCATCCCGTTTCTGCGTTAAGTGTGATGCTGTAGCGGCTACCGCTGGGTTTTCACAATCGCCTTGCACCTATCAAGGACGCAGAGCGATCACCATGCCGGGCTCGTCCAGGACGCCCGGGCAGGCCCGCGCTCAACTTTCCAGGCCTCGGTCGGGACACCCGGGCAGGCTCGCCCTCAACTTGCCAGGCCGCAGCCAGGACGCTGGGCCACGCCCCCTTTCGCCTTTCCTGGGCAAACGCTCCGGGATAATATGTATATATATTGCTGCCCGATAAACGGGCTTTTCAGAGTGCCTGAGTGTTTGGTTTGATTAAAGCAACTCGGATGAATTCCAGCTTTTTGTCGCGTCCATTCTTCCGATCGACGTGGGAGCCCCAGCTCCTTCATTGGTGACCTACCGACATGGACACGGCAGTCTGCCTTAAACTGCCTACCTTCTGGGAGGCTCACGCGGCAGTTTGGTTCGCACAGGCGGATTCCCTGTTCGCCCTGCGAGGCATCACGGCCGACGACACCCGCTTCCACCATGTGGTAGCAGCGCTCGGTTCGGCCACCGCGGCCCGCGCCCTGAGCCTCCTCGAGAGCCCGCCAGCCGCTGACAAATACGGCGCGATTAAGAAGCTTCTCCTCGACGCTTTCGCCCTCCCATCGGCGGAACGCGCACGGCGCCTGCTCGACCTGCCCGAGCTCGGCGACACACGCCCGTCTGAGCGAATGGACTACATGCTTTCACTGCTCGGCGAGCACTCTCCAGCATTCCTGTTCCGGGAGCTGTTCCTCCGTCAGCTGCCTAACCCGGTACGCCTCGCCCTGGCAAGCACGACGATCACAGATCCCCGGGCCCTTGCCAGAGAAGCCGACAAGATCTCCGCCGCAGGTCAGCGCATCGCAGCGGTGACATGGGACCCACCGCCGTCCGACGCAACACCCATGGCGCCTGAGCACCCGGCACGGTCGACGACCGAACTGCCGACGCAATTGGCGGCCGCTACACCGAGCCGACCACCTCCAGCACGACGACCGCGGCCTCCACCTGACCAAGCGTGGTGTTACTATCATGCCAGGTTCGGACAGAAGGCCCGGACATGCCGACCCCCGTGCACCTTCGGCAGGCCGGGAAACGGCCGGGCCGGCGTTCATTACCAGCCATGAGCGCCGGCCACACGGGCAACTTACTGTTCATCACGGATAAAGCGTCCGGACGGCGCTTCCTGTGCGACACCGGCGCCCAACTGAGCGTCATACCCGCCTCTGACCAGGACAGGCAGTCCGCGGTTTGCGGCCCCTCCTTGGTTGCGGCCAACGGATCGACCATCCGCACCTTCGGCCCGCGCAATGTCACCCTCTGCTTCGGCGGCCAACGCTTTGCTTGGACGTTTGTAACCGCAAACGTGCCCATGGCTCTGCTAGGCCCCGACTTCCTCTGCGCACACGGACTGCTGGTGGACGTCCAACGGCGTCGTTTAATCAACGCCGAAACCTTCAGCTCCCTGGTATGCACATTGAGCAGCTCCGCGCCGACCGAGCTGGCATGGTCCGTCCCGGCGGTGAACGAGTTTGCTCGCCTGCTCACGGAGTTCCCGGCCCTCACGCGGCCGACGTTTTCGGCCGTCGCAGTACGGCATGGAATCGAGCACCACATACCAACCACGGGCCCGCCGGTCTACGCCAGGGCCCGCCGCCTCGACCCAGCCAAGCTCGCCGTGGCGAAGGCCGAATTCGATGCGTTGGAGCACCTCGGCATCGTGCGGCGCTCCGATAGCGCGTGGGCCTCGTCACTGCACATCGTGCCAAAGCCGGGGGGTGGATGGCGCCCGTGTGGCGACTACCGCCGTCTCAATGACGCTACCACCCCCGACAGGTACCCGATCCCGCATATCCAAGACTTCTCCGCCCGTCTGGTGGGACGGGTCATTTTTTCGAAAATTTATCTCATACGGGGATATCACCAGGTACCTGTCAGGGCGGCCGACGTCCCTAAAACGGCAGTCATCACGCCGTTCGGCTTATTCGAATTCTTGCGGATGCCATTTGGTCTCAAGAACGCGGCTCAGGCGTTCCAGCGCTTGATGGACAGCGTGCTGCGTGACCTGCCGTTCCTTTTCGTTTACCTGGACGACATCCTCGTCGCCAGCACGTCCCGGGCCGAGCACCTCCTCCACCTCCGAACACTGTTCGGGCGCCTCAGCAAGCACGGCCTCATCGTCAACCCGGCCAAATGCCACTTCGGCACGACGGCCGTTGATTTTTTGGGCCACCACATCACCAAGAACGGGGCCGTGCCGCTGCCAACCAAGGTCGAGGCCATCACCACGTTCCCGCGTCCCCGCACCATAAAGGCCCTGCAGGAATTCCTGGGAATGGTGAATTTTTATCACCGCTTCGTGCCCCGCGCTGCTCAACTCATGCGGCCCCTCTACGAAGCCCTCCGGGGCAAGCCGGCCAAGCACGACATCGCCTGGTCCGCAGCAATGGATGCGGCCTTCCAAAGCTCAAAGCGGGCCCTCGCCGACGCAACACTGCTCGCTCACCCGGTGCTCAACGCTCCCATCGCCCTCACCACGGATGCCTCCGACTACGCGGTGGGCGCCGTACATGAGCAATGGGTGAACGGGGTTTGGCAGCCACTCGCTTTTTTCAGCCGGCAGCTCCGGCCGAACGAGCTCAAATACAGCACGTTTGACCGGGAGCTCCTCGGTCAACACCTGGCCGTCCGCCATTTCCGCTACCTCCTGGAGGGCCGACCTTTCACGGCATTAGTCGACCACAAGCCATTGGTTTACGCCATGGCCAAGGTCACGGAGCCGTGGTCGGCTCGCCAACAGCGCCACCTCTCCGCCGTGTCGGAGTTTACCACGGACATCCGGCACGTCGCCGGCAAAAACAACGCCATGGCCGACTGTCTTTCCCGGGCCAGTGCGAACGCGGTCCACCTGGGCGTGGACTTTGCGCTTATGGCGGCGGACCAAACCACCGACACCACGGTGTAAGCCCTCCGGGCGGCGGACACGGGCCTCCGCCTGGCCGACATCCCCTTCGCGGACACTGTCCTGCTCTGCGACGTCTCCCAAGGCCAGCCTCGCCCCATCGTGCCCGTCACCTGGCAACACCGCATCTTCGCCTCCCTCCACGGCCTTTCCCACCCGGGCCGGAAAGCTTCCCAGAAGCTGGTGTCGGCGCGATTCGTATGGCACGGCCTTCGTCGGGACGTCCGCGATTGGACCAGCACCTGCACGGCCTGCCAACGGGCCAAGGTCCACCGACACACCCAGGCCCCGCTGGCACCTTTCACCGTGCCCGAACGACGTTTCGACCACGTCAACGTGGATCTGGTGGGCCCCCTCCCCCTGTCACGGGGGTTCACACACCTGCTCACCATGGTGGACAGGACCACCACGTGGCCGGAGGCCGTTCCCCTCGTCTTCTCCACCACCGCCGACGTGGCGCAGGCTTTCATCGCCACCTGGGTCGCCCGCTTCGGCGCACCGGCGGACATCTCGTCAGACCGCGGACCACAGTTCACCTCCGAGCTGTGGGGTGTGGTCGCCCGCAACCTGGGGGTCAAGCTCCACCGTACTACGGCCTACCACCCCCAAGCAAACGGGTTGTGCGAGCGATTCCACCGCTCCATGAAGGCCGCGCTCATGGCCGGCCTTCAAGACGGCGGTTGGGCCGACCGGCTGCCGTGGGTCCTTTTGGGCCTCCGTACGGCCCCCAAGGAGGACCTCCAGGCATCCACCGCCGAACTGGTCTATGGCCAGGCGCTACGCGTCCCGGGCGAATTCGTGCCCGACGCTACCAGTCCCTGGTCCGCAGCTCACCAGCGCTCGGACCTCCAGGGGGCCGCCCGACGGTTTGCCCCCGTGCCAACATCCCACCATGGTGACCCCCAGTCCTACGTCCCCCCAGCACTTCGCACAGCGGAGTATGTTTTTGTGCGTCACGACGCACATCGGGGGCCACTCCGGCCGCCATACGACGGGCCCTTCCGGAAGCTGCGACGGGACGACAAGTCGTTCGTCATCGACATCGGCGGCAGGTCAGACCGGATTGCGGTGGACCGCCTCAAGCCGGCGCACGTGGACGTCGACCACCCACCACGGGTGGCCCTTCCGCCGCGGCGAGGCCGCCCCCCGTCCACGGTGCCCCCCACTCGACCGCCCACCACCACACCGGACCCCCTCCCACGACCCGCCAGGGGTCGCTTCGGCCGGGTCATCAGGACCCCCCTCAAATTGACCCTGCCGGTGCAAGTCGATTCTGGGGGGACGTGTGTAGCGGCTACCGCTGGGTTTTCATAATCGCCTTGCACCTATCAAGGACGCGGAGCGATCACCATGCCGGGCTCGTCCAGGACACCCGGGCAGGCTCGCCCTCAACTTGCCAGGCCGCAGCCAGGACGCTGGGCCACGCCCCCTCTCGCCTTTCCTGGGCAAACGCTCCGGGATAATATGTATATATATTGCTGCCCGATAAACGGGCTTTTCAGAGTGCCTGAGTGTTTGGTTTGATTAAAGCAACTCGGATGAATTCCAGCTTTTTGTCGCGTCCATTCTTCCGATCGACGTGGGAGCCCCAGCTCCTTCAATGCCGACAAGAAGAAGAAGAAGCCGTAATACCAACTTCGTACACTTCCGGAATTGTTTGATTTATTTGTGTTCAAATGTCTGGTGATTGTTTTGTATTTATTGGTTCACGAGTTATCATGTGACCACTATATTCGTCGTGTGTGTGTGTGTGTGTGTGTGTGTGTGTGTGTGTGTGTGTGTGTGTGTGTGTGTCCCCGCAGCATAACTACCCGATTATATCATCTGATCTTGATGAAACCTGGGTAGGAGGTTTATGTCATGATCTGGTTGTGTCCTGCCTCGAGTGGGCGTATTGCGCCCATTGTGGGCGGAGCTACGCCCGAAAAAGATGTCTTTTTAGGGGGTAATCAAGTTCAAGCTACATCTTCTCCGAGGGGTTTGATGGAATCTGACAGGTGTTTTGGTATTTGGTTAGGCCAATGTCATGTGTCTAGCCCCACGGAGCTCGATTTTTCATTTTTGCCCCAAGGTCAAGGTCACAAAATTTAGAAAACTCGATTTTTGATGGTTTTATGACATTGTTCGCTTCCTGATAGGGTGAAATGTCGTACATGATCTTATATTATCACATACATAATGAAATACAAGTTTTCCAACAAATTTCAGAATCTTTGACCTTTGAAGGTCACAAAGGTCAAAGTTTCAAAGTTGTCGGAATCAAACCGAATTTTCGGTATTGTGTAGCTAACTAACCTCATAACTGACTATACATTATTTTCTATCTCATTTCAAGGTCAGTAACCACCACCTCCTCCCCCTCCCCCTCCCTCCTGCTCCCCCTCCCTTTCCCCCCTCCCCCTCCCCCTCCCCCTACCCTTCCCCCTCCCCCTCCCTTCTCCCTCCACCCTACCCTCTCCCCTTCCCCCCTCCCCTTTCCCCTCCTCTCCCCCTCCCCTCCCCTCCCCCTCCCTTTCCCCCATGCCCCTCCCTTTCCCCCTACCCCTTCCTTTCTCTCCTACCCCTTCCCCACCCCTCTCCCCCTCCCCCTCCCCCCTCCCCCTCCCCTCCCCCTCCCCTCCCCCTCCCCTCCCCCCTCCCCTCACCCTCCACCTCCCCCACCCCCTCCACCTCCCCACCCCCCTCGACCTCCCCCTCCACCTCCCCCTCCCCCCACCCTCCGACTCCTCCCTCCCCCCACCCTCCCACTCCTCCCCCCACCCTCCCACCCCACCCCCCACTCCTCCCTCCCCCCACCCTCCCACTCCCCCCTCTTCTCCCCCTCCCCCCTCCTTCCTCCCCCCTCCCCCTCCTCCCATCCCCTCCCCCTCCCCTTCCCCCTCCCCTTCCCCCTCCCCTCTCCCCCTCCCTCACCCCTCCCCCTCCCCCTCCCCTTCCCTCCTCCCCATCCCTCCCACTCCCCCTCCCTTTCCCCCCTCCCCCTCCCCCTACCCTTCCCACTCCCTTCTCCCTCCACCCTACCCTCTCCCCTTCCCCACTCCCCTTTCCCTCCTCTCCCCCTCCCCTCCCTCCCCCTCCTTTCCCCCATGCCCCTCCATTTCCCCCCTACCCCTTCCTTTCCGCCCTACCCCTTCCCCATCCCCCTCCACCCTCCCTCCCCTCCCTTTCCCCCATGCTCCTCCCTTTCCCCCCTACCCCTTCCTTTCTGCCCTCCCCTCCCCCCTCCCCTCCCCCTCCCCCTCCCCCTCTCCTCCCCCCTCCCCCCTCTCCTCCCCTCCCCCCTGTTCCCCTCCCCTTCCCCCTTCCCTCCCCTCCCCCGCCCGGCAATGCTGGGTACTTCTGCTTCTGTACGAAGTTTTGACATTTCAAGGTCACAAAGGTCAAATTTTCAAAGTTGTCCGAATCAAACCGAATTTTCGGTATTGTGTAGTTATCTAGTCTCATAACAGATAATACATTCCTATTTACATATTTTCAATGTCTGTTTGACTTTTAAAGGTCACAAAGGACGGCCAGTTCAAAGTAGTCCGTCCTTTGTCATTGAATACTGCTCGCTCGTGAACCATCGTCTCCTGACTTGTTTATGCGAATGTGTACTTGTATATAAGTCATTAATTTTAAAAAGGCTTAGGCACTATCGAGCAATTTTTTTTATACTCCAAAAAAAACGATCTTTTTTTTTTCAAATTTAGTTTTTTGCCTAAAACACTCCCAAGCACTCACTGATGAACCTCTGAACGTTTGACGAAGATCCGTTCAGCCAACTCTAAGAAAAATGGCGACACACAGACATCTCTCTTATATAGGAGATGATTTCAATGAGTTTACTTGCAAGGAACTGCAATGCAGGAAAAGACCATTAATAGTGGAGTGGCTTATGGAAATGATCGTGACACACTGGCCCAAAGCACTAAATTTGGCACAGTTATACTTTAGGAACATACAAAACTTTTGAGAGGGGGCTGCCTGATTTTCGAGGCCCAGGTCAAGGTCAGGTCAAGGTCAAAGGTCAAATTATGTGTTTGTCACGTTTTTGCCATATCCAGCTCATAGCTGTCATAGAAACATTATCTCAGTGTCTAAATAATCATTTTTAAGGACAAGGAATCCATTTGTATTATGGAAAATATCCTCAGGTGCTGCCATATTGTATTTCAAGGTCAGGTGAAGGTCAAAGGTCAAATTATGTGTTGGTCATTTTTGCATCGGTGTTTTTGACGTACATCGATACGCTGAGGGAGGATACTGGATTGGCCAGTACAGAGGAGGTCGCGGCCTGCATGACTTATGCTTCACAATTTCCGCGACAGAGACACAGTCCTGTGCATGGCAGTCCTGCGTTCCTGCACGTGCAATTCTTTGAACAAGTGGGTGTCGCCTTACATCCGCACTTGAGTAGTTCTCTTCAACTAAGAGCAGCAGCTGACAGGGTTGTCCAGGTTGGACGCCACCTGGTATCTGCTTTGGTCCACCCAAAGCCATCTGGATTTGGTGCAGCTAGGATGGGCTTCAGACTCTCTCTCCAAATGCTGGCTTGGTACAGGCATCGATTTACATGCTGGAGCAGTGCGTTCTGAGTTGGAGGAAGCTTCTCCATCATCTTCACTCTCCTTGGGAATAGCTCCTGTCGAAGGTCATTCACATTGACATGTGGGGTTGTGTTGTCATACATGATACAGGTAAACCGCTCAATCACATTGAATGCTGGAGATGTAGTCACCTGTGGAACAAAGGCAGTCAGGGACGTAATGGTGAATCCTTCTGTGGCTGTCGGGTAAGCTTTCCATGCCTTCCAAGCTGACTTTTTGCCTTTACCACTGAATTGGGATGTTACATCAGAGCCAGAGAATGCATGGAAAAACGGCAGAGCACGAGCTTTGTCTTCCCCAAGTTCCTGGCAGATTGAGTTGACATGGTAATAGCGGAAGTGTTTACCAGTACCAAAGCCAACCCATAGTTGCATACCTGGATGGTGCTGCACAAACATGAAACACTCCCACCAGAATCACAATCACATCTGTGTCTACGGTTCTGATGAGAACAGTAGTCGCCCCTTCCCTTAGGGCATCGTTTACATGAAGACATATTCTACTGTCTGCTTCTTCGTGATCACTGTCTCCCATTGTGATGTTAGCCTGATTCGATTGGACTCGTGGACCAGATGTAATGTAAACCTGTTTGGTAAGCGGATAGTCGTGTTTGACTACGTCCTCCATCAGCAGTGCGAAAAGCTCCTCCTTGTTGGTAGGACCCTGTAGAAAGCCAGCGAAGTAACTTGGTAACTTCGTATTGCGGGATACCTTTCTACGTAATCCTTTCCCTCGTTTCTCTCGAGTTGTGGCTTTGAGGCTGTCGGGTCGGTAAGTGTCCCAAACGATGTCCATCCTGGAACAGCCTTGAAGTTGCCTTTCTATCCAGGGGATGAAGATATTGTCACTGTATTCGCCGAACGTAGAAGTGTTTTCTTGTGGCAGGGCATGTACAATGGCAGCACCATCAACCACTTTGGCGTCAAAATAAGTGGGTGTTTCTGGCTGGACACTTGCATCAATGCAATGCAATCTCTGATTTATTGCTTGGTAGTCGGAGTCTCCCATGCAAAGACAGTGCTGGCGGCCACGGGTGGTTTTCATGTTTAAAGAACACCTCCAGTTTGGTATTACGGACTTGGGCAGCCTCAAACAGCTGACTGAACAGATTGCAGTCACTCTTTATTTCCTCGAATTGCTTTTTCGCTTTTGATTTCATGGTAGTGGAATGTGGACGTTTAAATAGAGGAAGTTGGTTTTTCTTGATGGCCACGTAAATTGATTCATGTCTTTCAACCAGCACTGCCTTGACGTACTTGGATTACTGGTCATTACCCAAAGTTTCCATCGTGTGCAGTTCTTGGACAACCATATCATCCACACAATCATGTTTGTCCAAGGTCATGAGTTCCTTTGATGTCTCCATGAATGGATTCCCCATTGTCACTATGGCATCGCACATATCGTTAACCTGTTTCTGGAACGTTTTCTGAATCGAATGTCCCTGGATGTGACTTTGGGAGGGTTGCTCTGACGAGTGATATAATTCGTGAAACTCTGTGAGGATTCTGGCTTGCTCAGGACCTGCCACCATCCATCGTTTCAGGGCAGCTGGATTTTCAGTGAGACCGATGGCTCCACCTGATCCCTTCACTGTTTCGTTATTTTGTTCATGTGCCTGGTCGAGGGGCATGCTCGAGAATTTTCGGCTAGTCTTCATGAACACCCAGTTCTGTTTTAACTCATCTCTAATCTCATTTGGCAGGGCCTTCATATCCCTGATGTGGACCGGTAGCCAGCGGGCATAGTTGGTGTGATCTAGCACGAAAAACCAGGGCGCTAGTGCTTCCAGCACATCTATGTAGAGGGCGAAGTTCCTTTCTCTGTGTGATCGGATAAAGATGAGTACCAACAGTTCAAGCTGCAAGATTTTATCCCAGAATTCAAAAGTTGGACTGTTTCGTATCATTTTTTATTTCCAGTCTTCAAACGTTTTTTCCTCGTGTGTATTGCACATTGTGTTGAACGCATCACGTTGCAGTTTTGCCAGGGACATTGCAGTCACCTGATGTGCGTGACGTGTCCTTGTTAGGTGTGCGACCTTCAGGAAGGAGTCTGCAGTTCCAGCAGTAGCAACACCAGCCTCACTCAGAGCTGCACACCATCCGGATCCCTCCAGGAGGTCTGCAACCATCCTCCATAGTGCCATTTCCGTATGTAGACCCCCCAGAATGATTATATATCGCGACTCGCCAAGAGTTTGTGGCCAATTCCACTGTGCATATTTTGCTAAAGCAAAAATGGGTTGATCCCCAAACATCACTGGTATTTGTCCGGGATTGGGTGTCTGTATCATTAGTTTCAGGACTTCCATCCCATGTTTCACCATGGCCATCGTTGCGGCCTTCTCATAGAAGAGGGGCAAGAGAGCACTTATCCCAGGTGGGTCTGTGACATCTGGTTGACGATCAGCGTGATGAGCGGCCCATGTTATGAAGTCGCCTTTCTCAAGGTTGTCTTTTTTGAGAAGTTGCATTTTCTGTTGTAGCCACTGATTTTCCTCTTCTATTGCTTCGTGTAAACTGTCCACAGTATCCTGCATAACAGCCGTCTCTGGAACCATTATAATGTTGGTGTTGCAAGCAACAGCTGGGACTATGCGGTAGCTGTCCGGGAGGGAAGGGTTTCTGGTACACACAGGCGGCGGAACTGTGATGGGTTGTCTGATTGTTCCTGGATTTGTCTTCGTAGGGAACTGGAACAAACTCATGCTGGTCCCATGGAAAGACCCTTCAGCTGTTTGTGATGTAGGGTTATGGTCTAGGTTATCCAGCGCTCCTGCTGTGTACAGTCCATCGCGAATTTGTGCAGGACATACTGAAGCCTCTTCAATAAACCGCTGACATACTGCATTGGTGAGCCAATCTTCCACTTCCAAAACACGTTCGTAGCTGACACTGATACCAAGTTCTTGAAGTTGAGTCACCATTTTTTTGCTCCGTGTTTGGGTATGCACATTCAGACCTATATATAATGGCAGTGGGGGCTCTTTATCCTTTCGGTGACGTGGCTGCTCTGCTACCTTTGCCTTCTCCTTAGAGTTGAACTTGATTAGTTGACATACAGTGAGACATGCCTGTGTGTTTGCAGAATTTTGATTCTTGATATTTGATCCATATAACACCACTTTTCGCACTTGTGTTAGTGTTGAAAAACCACTTTTCGCACTTGTGTTAGTGTTGAAAAACCACTTTTCGCACTTGTGTTGGTGCAGGAAACCACTTTTGCACTTGTATTAGTGTGGAAAACCACTTTTCGCACTTGTGTTAAAGTGGTTTTTCTACACTAACACAAGTGCGAAAGGTGGTTTTTCCACACTAATACAAGTGCAAAAGTGGTTTCCTGCACCAACACAAGTGCGAAAGGTGGTTTTTCAACACTAACACAAGTGCGAAAAGTGGTTTTTCAACACTATCACAAGTGCAAAAAGTGTTTTTTCCACACTAATACAAGTGCAAAAGTGGTTACCTGCACCAACACAAGTGTGAAAAGTGGTTTTTCAACACTAACACAAGTGCGAAAAGTGGGTTTTCAACACTAACACAAGTACGAAAAGTGGTTTCCTTCACTAACACAAGTGCGAAAAGTGGTTTTTCAACACTAACACAAGTGCGAAAAGTGGTTTTTCAACACTAACACAAGTGTGAAAAGTGGTTTTTCCACACTAATACAAGTGCAAAAGTGGTTGTACTGCACCAACACAAATGCGAAAAGTGGTTTTTCAACACTAACACAAGTGCAAAAAGTGTTTTTTCAACACTATCACAAGTGCAAAAAGTGTTTTTTCCACACTAATACAAGTGCAAAAGTGGTTTCCTGCACCAACTCAAGTGCGAAAAGTGGTTTTTCAACACTAACACAAGTGCGAAAAGTGGTTTTTCCACACTAATACAAGTGCAAAAAGTGTTTTTTCCACACGAATACAAGTGCAAAAGTGGTTTCCTGCACCAACACAAGTGCGAAAAGTGGGTTTTCAACACCAACACAAGTGCGAAGAGTGGTTTCCTTCACTAACACAAGTGCGAAAAGTGGTTTTTCAACACTAACACAAGTGCAAAAAGTGGTTTTTCAACACTAACACACGTGCGAAAAGTGGTTTTTCCACACTAATACAAGTGCAAAAGTGGTTTCCTGCACCAACACAAGTGCGAAAAGTGGGTTTTTCAACACTAACACAAGTGTGAAAAGTGGTTTTTCAACACTAACACAAGTGCGAAAAGTGGTTTTCCACACTAATACAAGTGCAAAAGTGGTTTCCTGCACCAACACAAGTGCGAAAAGTGGTTTTTCAACACTAACACAAGTGCAAAAAGTGGTTTTTCTACACTAACACAAGTGCGAAAAGTGGTTTTTCCACACTAATACAAGTGCAAAAGTGGTTTCCTGCACCAACACAAGTGCGAAAAGTGGTTTTTCAACACTATCACAAGTGCAAAAGGTGTTTTTTCCACACTAATACAAGTGCAAAAGTGGTTTTCCTGCACCAACAGAAGTGCGAAAAGTGGTTTTTCAACACTAACACAAGTGCGAAAAGTGGATTTTCAACACTAACACAAGTGCGAAAAGTGGGTTTTCAACACTAACACAAGTGCGAAAAGTGGTTTCCTTCACTAACACAAGTGCGAAAAGTGGTTTTTCAACACTAACACAAGTGCGAAAAGTGGTTTTTCAACACTAACACAAGTGCGAAAAGTGGTTTTCCACACTATTACAAGTGCAAAAGTGGTTTCCTGCACCAACACAAGTGCGAAAAGTGGTTTTTCAACACTAACACAAGTGCGAAAAGTGGTTTTTCAACACTAACACAAGTGCGAAAAGTCGTTTTTCAACACTATCGCAAGTGCATAAAGTGTTTTTTCCACACTAATACAAGTGCAAAAAGTGTTTTTTCCACACTAATACAAGTGCAAAAGTGGTTTCCTGCACCAACACAAGTGCGAAAAGTGGATTTTCAACACTAACACAAGTGCGAAAAGTGGGTTTTCAACACTAACACAAGTGCGAAAAGTGGGTTTTCAACACTAACACTAGTGCGAAAAGTGGGTTTTCAACACTAACACAAGTGCGAAAAGTGGGTTTTCAACACTAACACAAGTGCGAAAAGTGGGTTTTCAACACTAACACAAGTGCGAAAAGTGGTTTCCTTCACTAACACAAGTGCGAAAAGTGGTTTTTCAACACTAACACAAGTGCGAAAAGTGGTTTTTCAACACTAACACAAGTGAGAAAAGTGGTTTTTCAACACTAACACAAGTGCAAAAAGTGTTTTTTCCACACTAATGCAAGTGCGAAAAGTGGTTTCCTTCACTAATGCAAGTGCAAAAGTGGTTTCCTGCACCAACACAAGTGCGAAAAGTGGTTTTTCAACACTAACCCAAGTGCGAAAAGTGGTTTTTCAACACTAACACAAGTGTGAAAAGTGGTTTTTCCACACTAATACAAGTGCAAAAGTGGTTTCCTGCACCAACACAAGTGCGGAAAGTGGTTTTTCAACACTAACACAAGTGCGAAAAGTGGATTTTCAACACTAACACAAGTGCGAAAAGTGGGTTTTCAACACTAACACAAGTACAAAAAGTGGTTTCCTTCACTAACACAAGTGCGAAAAGTGGTTTTTCAACACTAACACAAGTGCGAAAAGTTGTTTTTCAACACTAACACAAGTGCGAAAAGTGGTTTTTCCACACTAATACAAGTGCAAAAGTGGTTGTACTGCACCAACACAAATGCGAAAAGTGGTTTTTCAACACTAACACAAGTGCAAAAAGTGTTTTTTCAACACTAACACAAGTGCGAAAAGTGGTTTTTCAACACTAACACAAGTGTGAAAAGTGGTTTTTCCACACTAATACAAGTGCAAAAGTGGTTTCCTGCACCAACACAAGTGCGAAAAGTGGTTTTTCAACACTAACACAAGTGCGAAAAGTGGTTTTTCAACACTAACACAAGTGCAAAAAGTGGTTTTTCCACACTAATACAAGTGCAAAAGTGGTTTCCTGCACCAACACAAGTGCGAAAAGTGGTTTTTCAACACTAACACAAGTGCGAAAAGTGGTTTTTCAACACTAACACAAGTGCGAAAAGTGGTTTTCCACACTAATACAAGTGCAAAAGTGGTTTCCTGCACCAACACAAGTGCGAAAAGTGGTTTTTCAACACTAACACAAGTGCGAAAAGTGGTTTTTCTACACTAACACAAGTGCGAAAAGTGGTTTTTCCAAACTAATACAAGTGCAAAAGTGGTTTCCTGCACCAACACAAGTGCGAAAAGTGTTTTTTCAACACTAACACAAGCGCAAAAAGTGGTTTTTCAACACTATCACAAGTGCAAAAGGTGTTTTTTCCACACTAATACAAGTGCAAAAGTGGTTTCCTGCACCAACACAAGTGCAAAAAGTGTTTTTTCAACAATAACACAAGCGCGAAAAGTGGTTTTTCAACACTAACACAAGTGCGAAAAGTGGTTTTTCAACACTAACACAAGTGCGAAAAGTGGTTTTTCCACACTAATACAAGTGCAAAAGTGGTTTCCTGCACCAACACAAGTGCGAAAAGTGGTTTTTCAACACTAACACAAGTGCGAAAAGTGGTTTTTCAACACTATCACAAGTGCAAAAAGTGTTTTTTCCACACTAATACAAGTGCAAAAGTGGTTTCCTGCACCAACACAAGTGCGAAATGTGGTTTTTCAACACTAACATAAGTGCGAAAAGTGGTTTTTCAACACTATCACAAGTGCAAAAAGTGTTTTTTCCACACTAATACAAGTGCAAAAGTGGTTTCCTGCACCAACACAAGTGCGAAAAGTGGTTTTTCAACACTAACACAAGTGCAAAAAGTGGTTTTTCAACACTAACACAAGTGCGAAAAGTGGTTTTTCCACACTAATACAAGTGCAAAAGTGGTTTCCTGCACCAACACAAGTGCGAAAAGTGGGTTTTTCAACACTAACACAAGTGTGAAAAGTGGATTTTCAACACTAACACAAGTGCGAAAAGTGGTTTTCCACACTAATACAAGTACAAAAGTGGTTTCCTGCACCAACACAAGTGCGAAAAGTGGTTTTTCAACACTAACACAAGTGCGAAAAGTGGCTTTTCTATACTAACACAAGTGCGAAAAGTGGTTTTTCCACACTAATACAAGTGCAAAAGTGGTTTCCTGCACCAACACAAGTGCGAAAAGTGTTTTTTCAACACTAACACAAGCGCGAAAAGTAGTTTTTCAACACTATCACAAATGCAAAAGGTGTTTTTTGCCACACTAATACAAGTGCAAAAGTGGTTTCCTGCACCAACAGAAGTGCGAAAAGTGGTTTTTCAACAATAACACACGTGCGAAAAGTGGATTTTCAACACTAACACAAGTGCGAAAAGTGGGTTTTCAACACTAACACAAGTGCGAAAAGTGGTTTCCTTCACTAACACAAGTGCGAAAAGTGGTTTTTCAACACTAACACAAGTGCGAAAAGTGGTTTTCCACACTAATACAAGTGCAAAAGTGGATACCTGCACCAACACAAGTGCGAAAAGTGGTTTTTCAACACTAACACAAGTGCGAAAAGTGGTTTTCCACACTATTACAAGTGCAAAAGTGGTTTCCTGCACCAACACAAGTGCGAAAAGTGTTTTTTCAACACTAACACAAGTGCAAAAAGTGGTTTTTCAACACTAACACAAGTGTTAAAAGTGGTTTTTCAACACTAACACAAGTGCGAAAAGTGGTTTTCCACACTAATACAAGTGCAAAAGTGGATACCTGCACCAACACAAGTGCGAAAAGTGGTTTTTCAACACTAACACAAGTGCGAAAAGTGGTTTTTCAACACTAACACAAGTGCGAAAAGTGGTTTTTCAACACTAACACAAGTGCGAAAAGTGGTTTTTCAACACTAACACAAGTGCGAAAAGTGGTTTTTCCACACTAATACAAGTGCAAAAGTGGTTTCCTGCACCAACACAAGTGCGAAAAGTGGTTTTTCAACACTAACACAAGTGCGAAAAGTGGTTTTTCAACACTATCACAAGTGCAAAAAGTGTTTTTTCCACACTAATACAAGTGCAAAAGTGGTTTCCTGCACCAACACAAGTGCGAAATGTGGTTTTTCAACACTAACATAAGTGCGAAAAGTGGTTTTTCAACACTATCACAAGTGCAAAAAGTGTTTTTTCCACACTAATACAAGTGCAAAAGTGGTTTCCTGCACCAACACAAGTGCGAAAAGTGGTTTTTCAACACTAACACAAGTGCAAAAAGTGGTTTTTCAACACTAACACAAGTGCGAAAAGTGGTTTTTCCACACTAATACAAGTGCAAAAGTGGTTTCCTGCACCAACACAAGTGCGAAAAGTGGGTTTTTCAACACTAACACAAGTGTGAAAAGTGGATTTTCAACACTAACACAAGTGCGAAAAGTGGTTTTCCACACTAATACAAGTACAAAAGTGGTTTCCTGCACCAACACAAGTGCGAAAAGTGGTTTTTCAACACTAACACAAGTGCGAAAAGTGGCTTTTCTATACTAACACAAGTGCGAAAAGTGGTTTTTCCACACTAATACAAGTGCAAAAGTGGTTTCCTGCACCAACACAAGTGCGAAAAGTGTTTTTTCAACACTAACACAAGCGCGAAAAGTAGTTTTTCAACACTATCACAAATGCAAAAGGTGTTTTTTGCCACACTAATACAAGTGCAAAAGTGGTTTCCTGCACCAACAGAAGTGCGAAAAGTGGTTTTTCAACAATAACACACGTGCGAAAAGTGGATTTTCAACACTAACACAAGTGCGAAAAGTGGGTTTTCAACACTAACACAAGTGCGAAAAGTGGTTTCCTTCACTAACACAAGTGCGAAAAGTGGTTTTTCAACACTAACACAAGTGCGAAAAGTGGTTTTCCACACTAATACAAGTGCAAAAGTGGATACCTGCACCAACACAAGTGCGAAAAGTGGTTTTTCAACACTAACACAAGTGCGAAAAGTGGTTTTTCCACACTATTACAAGTGCAAAAGTGGTTTCCTGCACCAACACAAGTGCGAAAAGTGTTTTTTCAACACTAACACAAGTGCAAAAAGTGGTTTTTCAACACTAACACAAGTGTTAAAAGTGGTTTTTCAACACTAACACAAGTGCGAAAAGTGGTTTTCCACACTAATACAAGTGCAAAAGTGGATACCTGCACCAACACAAGTGCGAAAAGTGGTTTTTCAACACTAACACAAGTGCGAAAAGTGGTTTTTCAACACTAACACAAGTGCGAAAAGTGGTTTTTCAACACTATCACAAGTGCAAAAGGTGTTTTTTCCACACTAATACAAGAGCAAAAGTGGTTTCCTGCACCAACAGAAGTGCGAAAAGTGGTTTTTCAACACTAACACAAGTGCGAAAAGTGGTTTTTCAACACTAACACAAGTGCGAAAAGTGGTTTTTCCACACTAATACAAGTGCAAAAGTGGTTTCCTGCACTAACACTAGTGCGAAAAGTGGTTTTTCAACACTAACACAAGTGCAAAAAGTGGTTTTTCAACACTAACACAAGTGCGAAAAGTGGTTTTTCCACACTAATACAAGTGCAAAAGTGGTTTCCTGCACCAACACAAGTGCAAAAAGTGGGTTTTTCAACACTAACACAAGTGTGAAAAGTGGTTTTTCAACACTAACACAAGTGCGAAAAGTGGTTTTCCACACTAATACAAGTGCAAAAGTGGTTTCCTGCACCAACACAAGTGCGAAAAGTGGTTTTTCAACACTAACACAAATGCAAAAAGTGGTTTTTCTACACCAACACAAGTGCAAAAAGTGGTTTTTCAACACTAACACAAGTGCGAAAAGTGGTTTTTCCACACTAATACAAGTGCAAAAGTGGTTTCCTGCACCAACACAAGTGCAAAAAGTGGGTTTTTCAACACTAACACAAGTGTGAAAAGTGGTTTTTCAACACTAACACAAGTGCGAAAAGTGGTTTTCCACACTAATACAAGTGCAAAAGTGGTTTCCTGCACCAACACAAGTGCGAAAAGTGGTTTTTCAACACTAACACAAATGCAAAAAGTGGTTTTTCTACACCAACACAAGTGCGAAAAGTGTTTTTTCAACACTAACACAAGCGCGAAAAGTAGTTTTTCAACACTATCACAAATGCAAAAGGTGTTTTTTCCACACTAATACAAGTGCAAAAGTGGTTTCCTGCACCAACAGAATAGTGCGGGAGCCCAGAAACATTTGTTTCACATCTCGAGTACAAAAGGTTTGAGGCCTGGAATATATGCATCTATGATAGGAGACCCCAAAAAGGCAATTCTTAAGTTCTGCAATTCTGCACAGCAACCAGGGGGCGCCACCAAAGACCCCTAAATGTGACTCTTAATTCACAATTTGAGTACATCTTTCAAACTTGTCTTAAAATGTTCTCTATAGGAGTGGAAATCAGAATTCCCAATTCTTAAGTTTTCAATTTGTGTATTAGGTCGCTTAAGAACGACCTAATTAATGCTAATTAACGCTAATTAGCATTTTTAATTCACAATTTGAGTACATCCATGAAACATATGGCAATGTATTCCTTAGGTCATCCTAAATCAAGATCAGTCATTCTTAAGTATCCATTTCATGTATTAACCCACTTAAGAATGCACACTGACAAAAAGGAGAAACATAGATTGTATACAAACACAATGTTTTATTTTTTTATAAACTACACAAAAATGTACTTAGTATGCATGAATTATGCTTCAAAATCAGATCATAGTAAGTCATGTAGTAAATTGGCGTCCTGGTTCTACCGCCCATCAACAATTAAATCTCAAATCTCGGAACAAAAAACAATTTTTAATGTTAATTTTATAAAAATTATTACCTAATGTCTAACTTTTACTCTATTAGCGATATTGCTGTTTTATCTCTGACTATCGCTTATAAACTATTTAACATGTTTAAGCTAATTACCCTGAACTAAAAACAAATTTTAATGTATGTAAAAACTCAACTAACTATATCAACGAAAAATTATTGAATTTATCTCAAACATCAACATGATTGTATATATGTTGTTTTATCCAACATTCCTAACATTATTTTGCTTAAAATTTCAAAAACATTACAAATTCCCTGTCAGGATGCTTTGGATATGTACCGTACTGAATATAATCGTATGAACAGGTTTGGTCGATTGTAAACCTACACATCACCATCATCACCATCTCCTTCAACGTCCTCTTCATCAGAAGATGACTGCGCTAGGACCTCATCATCGTCAGCATCAGCTAATTCTTCATCATCTGGAACGAGCGACTCCGGAAGTTGGTCTCCCTCAAACCAGATGGGTTTATATTGATCTCCCACTAGTTCCCATCCGTCATCCTCTGATGGGTGTTGCTGGATGATTGGCTGGTCAGCATTGGCCCACATTCTTGAAACAAGCGATACACGCTTTATGTGGGCAGCAACCTCTCTTTCGCATGGAGGAATACTACTGGCATCAGCTCCCTTCAGCTTTTCAAGTGGGTTCTTTCCTCTTAACTTGGGCGTGTAAATTCTTTCAAAGGTCTTGAACCTGTAGGCGTTTAACGTTTCCTTCGACTTCTCTTTGGCTCCATACATTATAGCAGTGAATTTCAAGAGTGTGTCCTTGCATTTCTCGCTTGGCAGTCCATCTGTTGACAAAGCTTTGAAAGCTTGCTGTACATCGGGCATCTTTTCCAGCTTATTAAAGGGCTGAACCTTGCCCTTTCTTACAAATGCTGCGGTGTAATCCGAGCCGGTAAAGGCATGGAAGGCAGGGAGGGAACTGCACAGTTGTGGTCCCAGTGACTTGGATATCGCTGTTAGGTCAATGAGCCTCCGATTACGCTTGGATGTAGTACCGACATCCATCCAGATGTGGCTGCTGAATTTCTCACAATGATAGAGCAGAATAACAGCTATGTCCGTGTCTGAGGCGCGTATTACTACATTTCCATTCGAGGTGTCTGCTGCCTTTGCATGCATGCAGATCTTGGTATCCGCTTCTTCATGGTTGTTACTGAGCATGTCTACGGTATCTCGCTTGACCTCTCCTTCGCTTACGTGGAAATGGAAGCACTGGCCTGACGGAACATCTAGGAAGACATCACAGGGCCCAAGTATATGAGCGTATGCTTGATCCTGCCATTCTCTTGCAAGAAAATCAGGAAGTTCCCGTTTGAATGACCTGGACGTTAGCGCTTTGCTGATATCGTTGGGCCTTCTTTGTGCTGGACCAGTAATAATGTAGGATCTGCTGTCCTCGGCTGTTGTCCCCCGTCTGGCTCTTTCTGCATCCTTCAGTGACGGTTGAGGGTAATCATCAACGGCTACGTGTACCCGGACTTTGGACAATGACAATACTTGGTAGAGTATGCTCCTCGCTAGACCTCCATATGTGGGTGGTAAGTTTGGAGGTAGGGTGTGCAGAAGATATTGTCCATCTACTACGTATGCATTGATCTGTTGAGGTCCGTCTCCTTTGATCTCCTTGCTCTCCAGTAAGTTAAGCAACTTACTTTTATCTGTCTTGACCATGCTCTCATCAGGATTGCACATCGTGAGTGGTACTGGTGTAAGGGGATATTGGAATATATGCTGCAGGTCAACATCACGCTTTGATGCAAGGATTATTAGGCGGCCCATCAAATCACGAGTACACTTCAGAACTGCCACTTTCTTATCCGGTGTTCGTCTATTTCTGGCACATTCGTCTACGAATGTTTTGAGAGGAGCTTTCTTTATGGGTTGTTCAAACCTACTGTCATCGGCCTCGCATGCTGTGATGAATGCCTGGTGTAATGTCCTTCCACTTGCTGGCACATTCAGTAAACTTTCGCGGACTGTTTCACTAGTTGCCCTTCCTGTATGGATGTTGTACAACATGGTATCTGCATCTGTTTCGTTCCCAAACGGATTGCAACTATCCTGGATTTGTTTCACCATGGTTTTCACATCTCTATTTCATTTTTCAGTTTTCAGTTTTCAATACATTGCCATATGTTTCATGGATGTACTCAAATTGTGAATTAAAAATGCTAATTAGCGTTAATTAGCATTAATTAGGTCGTTCTTAAGCGACCTAATACACAAATTGAAAACTTAAGAATTGGGAATTCTGATTTCCACTCCTATAGAGAACATTTTAAGACAAGTTTGAAAGATGTACTCAAATTGTGAATTAAGAGTCACATTTAGGGGTCTTTGGTGGCGCCCCCTGGTTGCTGTGCAGAATTGCAGAACTTAAGAATTACCTTTTTGGGGTCTCCTATCATAGATGCATATATTCCAGGCCTCAAACCTTTTGTACTCGAGATGTGAAACAAATGTTTCTGGGCTCCCGCACTAGAAGTGCGAAAAGTCGTTTTTCAACACTAACACACGTGCGAAAAGTGGATTTTCAACACTAACACAAGTGCGAAAAGTGGGTTTTCAACACTAACACAAGTGCGAAAAGTAGTTTCCTTCACTAACACAAGTGCGAAAAGTGGTTTTTCAACACTAACACAAGTGCGAAAAGTGGTTTTTCAACACTAACACAAGTGCGAAAAGTGGTTTTTCCACACTATTACAAGTGCAAAAGTGGTTTCCTGCACCAACACAAGTGCGAAAAGTGGTTTTTCAACACTAACACAAGTGCGAAAAGTGGTTTTTCAACACTAACACAAGTGTGAAAAGTGGTTTTTCAACACTAACACAAGTGCGAAAAGTGGTTTTCCACACTAATACAAGTGCAAAAGTGGTTACCTGCACCAACACAAGTGCGAAAAGTGGTTTTTCAACACTAACACAAGTGCGAAAAGTGGTTTTTCAACACTAACACAAGTGCGAAAAGTGGTTTTTCCACACTAATACAAGTGCAAAAGTGGTTTCCTGCACCAACACAAGTGCGAAAAGTGTTTTTTCAACAATAACACAAGCGCGAAAAGTGGTTTTTCAACAATAACACAAACGCGAAAAGTGGTTTTCAACACTAACACAAGTGCGAAAAGTGGTTTTTCCACACTAATACAAGTGCAAAAGTGGTTTCCTGCACCAACACAAGTGCGAAAAGTGGTTTTTCAACACTAACACAAGTGCGAAAAGTGGTTTTTCAACACTACCACAAGTGCAAAAAGTGTTTTTTCCACACTAATACAAGTGCAAAAGTGGTTTCCTGCACCAACACAAGTGTGAAAAGTGGTTTTTCAACACTAACATAAGTCCGAAAAGTGGTTTTTCAACACTATCACAAGTGCAAAAAGTGTTTTTTCCACACTAATACAAGTGCAAAAGTGGTTTCCTGCACCTACACAAGTGCGAAAAGTGGTTTTTCAACACTAACACAAGTGCAAAAAGTGGTTTTTCAACACTAACACAAGTGCGAAAAGTGGTTTTTCCACACTAATACAAGTGCAAAAGTGGTTTCCTGCACCAACACAAGTGCGAAAAGTGGGTTTTTCAACACTAACACAAGTGCGAAAAGTGGTTTTTCAACACTAACACAAGTGCGAAAAGTGGTTTTTCAACACTAACACAAGTGCGAAAAGTGGTTTTTCCACACTAATACAAGTGCAAAAGTGGTTTCCTGCACCAACACAAGTGCGAAAAGTGGTTTTTCAACACTAACACAAGTGCGAAAAGTGGTTTTTCAACACTATCACAAGTGCAAAAAGTGTTTTTTCCACACTAACACAAGTGCAAAAGTGGTTTCCTGCACCAACACAAGTGCGAAAAGTGGTTTTTCAACACTAACATAAGTGCGAAAAGTGGTTTTTCAACACTATCACAAGTGCAAAAAGTGTTTTTTCCACACTAATACAAGTGCAAAAGTGGTTTCCTAGACCAACACTAGTGCGAAAAGTGGTTTTTCAACACTAACACAAGTGCAAAAAGTGGCTTTTCTACACTAATACAAGTGCGAAAAGTGGTTTTTCCACACTAATACAAGTGCAAAAGTGGTTTCCTGCACCAACACAAGTGCGAAAAGTGTTTTTTCAACACTAACACAAGCGCGAAAAGTAGTTTTTCAACACTATCACAAATGCAAAAGGTGTTTTTTTCCACACTAATACAAGTGCAAAAGTGGTTTCCTGCACCAACAGAAGTGCGAAAAGTGGTTTTTCAACAATAACACACGTGCGAAAAGTGGATTTTCAACACTAACACAAGTGCGAAAAGTGGGTTTTCAACACTAACACAAGTGCGAAAAGTGGTTTCCTTCACTAACACAAGTGCGAAAAGTGGTTTTTCAACACTAACACAAGTGCGAAAAGTGGTTTTCCACACTAATACAAGTGCAAAAGTGGATACCTGCACCAACACAAGTGCGAAAAGTGGTTTTTCAACACTAACACAAGTGCGAAAAGTGGTTTTTCCACACTATTACAAGTGCAAAAGTGGTTTCCTGCACCAACACAAGTGCGAAAAGTGTTTTTTCAACACTAACACAAGTGCGAAAAGTGGTTTTTCAACACTAACACAAGTGTTAAAAGTGGTTTTTCAACACTAACACAAGTGCGAAAAGTGGTTTTCCACACTAATACAAGTGCAAAAGTGGATACCTGCACCAACACAAGTGCGAAAAGTGGTTTTTCAACACTAACACAAGTGCGAAAAGTGGTTTTTCAACACTAACACAAGTGCGAAAAGTGGTTTTTCCACACTAATACAAGTGCAAAAGTGGTTTCCTGCACCAACACAAGTGCAAAAAGTGGGTTTTTCAACACTAACACAAGAGTGAAAAGTGGTTTTTCAACACTAACACAAGTGCGAAAAGTGGTTTTCCACACTAATACAAGTGCAAAAGTGGTTTCCTGCACCAACACAAGTGCGAAAAGTGGTTTTTCAACACTAACACAAGTGCGAAAAGTGGTTTTTCTACACTAACACAAGTGCGAAAAGTGTTTTTCTACACTAACACAAGTGCGAAAAGTGGTTTTTCCAAACTAATACAAGTGCAAAAGTGGTTTCCTGCACCAACACAAGTGCGAAAAGTGTTTTTTTCAACACTAACACAAGCGCGAAAAGTGGTTTTCCAACACTATCACAAGTGCAAAAGGTGTTTTTTCCACACTAATACAAGTGCAAAAGTGGTTTCCTGCACCAACAGAAGTGTGAAAAGTGGTTTTTCAACACTAACACAAGTGCGAAAAGTGGTTTTTCAACACTAACACAAGTGCGAAAAGTGGTTTTTCCACACTAATACAAGTGCAAAAGTGGTTTCCTGCACTAACACAAGTGCGAAAAGTGGTTTTTCAACACTAACACAAGTGCGAAAAGTGGTTTTTCAACACTATCACAAGTGCAGAAAGTGTTTTTTCCACACTAATACAAGTGCAAAAGTGGTTTCCTGCACCAACACAAGTGCGAAAAGTGGTTTTTCAACACTAACATAAGTGCGAAAGATGGTTTTTCAACACTATCACAAGTGCGAAAAGTGGTTTTCCACACTAATACAAGTGCAAAAGTGGTTTCCTGCACCAACACAAGTGCGAAAAGTGGTTTTTCAACACTAACACAAGTGCGAAAAGTGGTTTTTCTACACTAACACAAGTGCGAAAAGTGGTTTTTCCAAACTAATACAAGTGCAAAAGTGGTTTCCTGCACCAACACAAGTACGAAAAGTGTTTTTTCAACACTAACACAAGCGCGAAAAGTGGTTTTTCAACACTATCACAAGTGCAAAAGGTGTTTTTTCCACACTAATACAAGTGCAAAAGTGGTTTCCTGCACCAACAGAAGTGCGAAAAGTGGTTTTTCAACACTAACACAAGTGCGAAAAGTGGTTTTTCAACACTAACACAAGTGCGGAAAAGTGGTTTTTCCACACTAATACAAGTGCAAAAGTGGTTTCCTGCACCAACACTAGTGCGAAAAGTGGTTTTTCAACACTAACACAAGTGCAAAAAGTGGTTTTTCAACACTAACACAAGTGCGAAAAGTGGTTTTCCACACTAATACAAGTGCAAAAGTGGTTTCCTGCACCAACACAAGTGCAAAAAGTGGGTTTTTCAACACTAACACAAGTGTGAAAAGTGGTTTTTCAACACTAACACAAGTGCGAAAAGTGGTTTTCCACACTAATACAAGTGCAAAAGTGGTTTCCTGCACCAACACAAGTGCGAAAAGTGGTTTTTCAACACTAACACAAATGCAAAAAGTGGTTTTTCTACACCAACACAAGTGCAAAAAGTGGTTTTTCAACACTAACACAAGTGCGAAAACTGGTTTTTCCACACTAATACAAGTGCAAAAGTGGTTTCCTGCACCAACACAAGTGTGAAAAGTGGTTTTTCAACACTAACACAAGTGCGAAAAGTGGTTTTCCACACTAATACAAGTGCAAAAGTGGTTTCCTGCACCAACACAAGTGCGAAAAGTGGTTGTTCAACACTAACACAAATGCAAAAAAGTGGTTTTTCTACACCAACACAAGTGCGAAAAGTGTTTTTTCAACACTAACACAAGCGCGAAAAGTAGTTTTTCAACACTATCACAAATGCAAAAGGTGTTTTTTCCACACTTATACAAGTGCAAAAGTGGTTTCCTGCACCAACAGAAGTGCGAAAAGTCGTTTTTCAACACTAACACACGTGCGAAAAGTGGATTTTCAACACTATCACAAGTGCGAAAAGTGGGTTTTCAACACTAACACAAGTGCGAAAGTAGTTTCCTTCACTAACACAAGTGCGAAAAGTGGTTTTTCAACACTAACACAAGTGCGAAAAGTGGTTTTTCAACACTAACACAAGTGAGAAAAGTGGTTTTTCCACACTGTTACAAGTGCAAAAGTGGTTTCCTGCACCAACACAAGTGCGAAAAGTGGTTTTTCAACACTAACACAAGTGCGAAAAGTGGTTTTTCAACACTAACTCAAGTGTGAAAAGTGGTTTTTTCAACACTAACACAAGTGCGAAAAGTGGTTTTCCACACTAATACAAGTGCAAAAGTGGTTACCTGCACCAACACAAGTGCGAAAAGTGGTTTTTCAACACTAACACAAGTGCGAAAAGTGGTTTTTCAACACTAACACAAGTGCGAAAAGTGGTTTTTCCACACTAATACAAGTGCAAAAGTGGTTTCCTGCACCAACACAAGTGCGAAAAGTGTTTTTTCAACAATAACACAAGCGCGAAAAGTGGTTTTTCAACAATAACACAAACGTGAAAAGTGGGTTTTCACACTAACACAAGTGCGAAAAGTGGTTTTTCCACACTAATACAAGTGCAAAAGTGGTTTCCTGCACCAAACACAAGTGCGAAAAGTGGTTTTTCAACACTAACACAAGTGCAAAAAGTGGTTTTTCAACACTACCACAAGTGCAAAAAGTGTTTTTTCCACACTAATACAAGTGCAAAAGTGGTTTCCTGCACCAACACAAGTGCGAAAAGTGGTTTTTCAACACTAACATAAGTCCGAAAAGTGGTTTTTCAACACTATCACAAGTGCAAAAAGTGTTTTTTCCACACTAATACAAGTGCAAAAGTGGTTTTTCCACACTAATACAAGTGCAAAAGTGGTTTCCTGCACCAACACAAGTGCGAAAAGTGGGTTTTTCAACACTAACACAAGTGCGAAAAGTGGTTTTTCAACACTAACACAAGTGCGAAAAGTGGTTTTTCTACACTAACACAAGTGCGAAAAGTGGTTTTTCCACACTAATACAAGTGCAAAAGTGGTTTCCTGCACCAACACAAGTGCAATAAGTGTTTTTTCAACAATAACACAAGCGCGAAAAGTGGTTTTTCAACACTAACACAAGTGCGAAAGTGGTTTTTCAACACTAACACAAGTGCGAAAAGTGGTTTTTCCACACT